>NW_022639698.1:405661-409754 GCF_010583005.1 Odontomachus brunneus
ACTGTTTCCGTATCTTGAGTCGGTACATGAGAAATACGCGTGCGATACAAATGCGTACGTATCATTTCAGTCAAACCTGAGAATGTACGCACGCGATAGAAAAGCGTACGTATCATTTCCGTATCCCTGAGTGAAATCTGCGCGCGAAAGAAAACCGAATAATACTATAAGTGACGTTCTAGCGTTCAACTTACAGATGATCGCAGTACAATGAGTACGAAAATGGGATGATTCGCAGTATGTCGCGTGCTGTTAGGGAACTGAGCTTCAAATGTAAGTAAAGCGCACTTTCAAATATGTAATTCAAAATCCAAAAATATATGGCTTTCAAATAATGCGATTGAGTTTGTTAGAACTATATATGGATTTTAGAAACATGAATACAAACTTAAGAATAAAATATACTTCGCATAAATATATTTATTATTGATACAGGTGAAAATTTTATATATCAAAAGTTATTTTAACACCAATTCCCTCTCTTTGCCCTATTATATAAAACTATATAATTAGTTCCACAAAATATAAATAACTGCAAATAACAATAAATTAAACAATTTATATGTAAATATGTAAATTAATTATTATACACTCACTGGCATGTACGGAATAATTATAATGAAAGATTCATGATCGCTACCCTGATCAGGAGCTCGATTCTTGACGGTATGCGAATGAGATAACTCAGTCAAAGCTCGCGCATATTCGCGCTTCACGGTAACGCTTCTCGATCTTTTAAAAACGAGTCGTGCTCTCTCGCATCTTACTCTTTGTCTTTTCTTTTTCTTTTTCCAACTATAATTTCAAATTTCGTTTTTTAAAAATGTTAACCGATAAAGAAAGGATAATGCTATTTCTTTATCGAAAATTTGGAAACCATATTAGATCATACGAAGAAGTAACTGATCTACACATTCAATGCTGCATATCCTGATCGCAATTTTATTTTTAAATCCATCGTTCAGAAGAAAGTGATACGTTTTTACGAAACAGAAACAGTTAAAGACCAAAATCCTTTCAAGCCTCATAACTCTAAATATGAGGCTATATATATATATATATACAGGGTTGGCAAAAAGTCCGGAAACGGTCAAATATTTCGAAAAGGATCAACTGTAGCGAAAAATATGTAAGTAACAAAGTTGTAGGGCTTAATAAAATGTACCTAAATGATGGCTAAACATTTGACTTTGGGTGGAGGACGAAGGTCATACGAAGGTCAAATTGAATTTTTTTACTTATTTTTTGGACCCCCAGTTTTTATTACATATTCTTGTAGCTTATTTCAAGAGCTTTCCAAAAACCTATAATAAAGTATTTTTTTATTAGGCATATTTAAAGTTATGAGGCTTGAAAGGATTTTGGTCTTTAACTGTTTCTGTTTCGTAAAAACGTATCACTTTCTTCTGAACGATGGATTTAAAAATAAAATTGCGATCAGGATATGCAGCATTGAATGTGTAGATCAGTTACTTCTTCGTATGATCTAATATGGTTTCCAAATTTTCGATAAAGAAATAGCATTATCCTTTCTTTATCGGTTAACATTTTTAAAAAACGAAATTTGAAATTATAGTTGGAAAAAGAAAAAGAAAAGACAAAGAGTAAGATGCGAGAGAGCACGACTCGTTTTTAAAAGATCGAGAAGCGTTACCGTGAAGCGCGAATATGCGCGAGCTTTGACTGAGTTATCTCATTCGCATACCGTCAAGAATCGAGCTCCTGATCAGGGTAGCGATCATGAATCTTTCATTATAATTATTCCGTACATGCCAGTGAGTATATAATAATTAATTTACATATTTACATATAAATTGTTTAATTTATTGTTATTTGCAGTTATTTATATTTTGTGGAATTAATTATATAGTTTTATATAATAGGGCAAAGAGAGGGAATTGGTGTTAAAATAACTTTTGATATATAAAATTTTCACCTGTATCAATAATAAATATATTTATGCGAAGTATATTTTATTCTTAAGTTTGTATTCATGTTTCTAAAATCCATATATAGTTCTAACAAACTCAATCGCATTATTTGAAAGCCATATATTTTTGGATTTTGAATTACATATTTGAAAGTGCGCTTTACTTACATTTGAAGCTCAGTTCCCTAACAGCACGCGACGTACTGCGAATCATCCCATTTTCGTACTCATTGTACTGCGATCATCTGTAAGTTGAACGCTAGAACGTCACTTATAGTATTATTCGGTTTTCTTTCGCGCGCAGATTTCACTCAGGGATACGGAAATGATACGTACGCTTTTCTATCGCGTGCGTACATTCTCAAGTTTGACTGAAATGATACGTACGCATTTGTATCGCACGCGTATTTCTCATGTACCGACTCAAGATACGGAAACAGTACGTATACTAACGCCATCTAATACGTCATTCCTGTTTCGATCTATTTCCGGTAGCGTGAGTACCGTCCATTAATGTGGTGACGAGCAGTGACGAGGCAGATCGATTGATCGATCTAATTAATATCAAAGGTAATCCTTTTTCTTCCTTAATTTTAATTCCATAAAATATTGAATAAAGTTAGCGAAACAATTTTTACATATAAATTACATAATATTTCTTAATATTTCGTAGAAATTTTCATACAAATATTCTAGTAAAGAGTTAGAGGTTATCCTAGGTTGCAAAGCCGCATAGTATTTGCTTATTGGTTTTAGGTGAGGATGCCATTAGCAGTAAAGGTTCCTAATGTAAGATTCTCTGCTATCGCTGGCTCCCATCGACTCCAAGTAGTTGAAAACGTCGCTCACCGACGGCCGAGAACGCCGCGGAAGCCGCAATCAATTAGATAATTTGTGTTTATAAAGTCTGTTATAAATAATCTCAATAAAATAGTATATTATTCATTTGCAAAAGAATTTATATTAATAAAAACAAATTTATAATGAAATAAAAATATCCAATTAATAACCTAACCTAACCTATATACGAACGCGCGCACCTAGCTGCACATGTGTGTGTGCGTCTATACGTGATGTACTGAAACCTTCCCATTTTCATTCCGTCCTGAGACTGCTGACATCGCTGTGAACGTTCGCACGACATTCGCAGCGAAATTCTATAGTAGCTGCTACCCCAGACATAGGGAAGTACTCAGAACGTACTCAATCGATCGCAGTACATATGAGAACATTCTGAGATGATCGCAATGTGCGCATCTACTCAGAACGTCCTCAGTACGTCCCCGTGCTGTTAGGGTTAGAACAATATATATAACAGTATAACAGTTATAATAGTTTTAACAGTATACTACCCAGCGAAAAATGATTCGTTGATTGACGTCAAAATGACATCAAATACACGTTGAAATCGTCAAACCGACGTCAATTTGATATCATTTTGACGTCAATCAACGAATCATTTTTCACTAGGTATATAGATATCTCAAACATGAAGTCTTAAATAGCTCAGTGGAAAGAACGATTGTCTGGCAAGCGGGAAGACCCGAGTTCGATCCCAACCGAAGTTGAGTCTGATGTTTTTCATCTCATATGGCATTAAAAGTGGACATCTACAGATACTCACAAGAGCTAGCAGCACCCCAGGCCGCCAAAGTTTTCTGATCTTTCTTTTGTATGGATACAATAAAATTTATTAAATCCGAAGAAATCTTTTTGAGTTGAAGTAATTCTAAATGAATACTCTAAGAAGTTCTGAGGAACCTCCAATCATGGTGCATGTAACTTCCTAAATCATTCTTATAGTATTCTTCCACGAATTCCTTAGGAAGTACAATTCAGGAAAGAAGAAAACTTTAAGAACACTTAAAGAATTTATCATGCTATCTGGATAAGAGAAATTGATATACATGGCCATATATTTAAAAAGGACCTATATAAAAAAACACAAATATTTTTGATATCTTGACAAAAATAGCAAACATAAGTAAAAAATATTGGTTTATAATAATATTTACCAGTGGTAAATGTATTGTGATTTCATAAACTAGCGGCAAAAATTACAGACAATCTTTCTTTCTGTCTACGATGATACATAATCATATACCTGAGATAAACGCCACGTAATATCTTTATGATCATGAAGTATTGCACCAGCGATTATGC
>NW_022639698.1:409764-409895 GCF_010583005.1 Odontomachus brunneus
ATAGTCACATACCTTAGACAAACGCCATGTGCTACCTTTATGATCATAAAAAATAGCACCTGCGATTATACCAACAAGATATCCGGTAATATGCATATGCCCCTTGATATAATGGTCTTCGAATTCTTTTG
>NW_022639698.1:409905-410266 GCF_010583005.1 Odontomachus brunneus
TTTTATTTCGATCTTTTTTCCAAAAAACACTTTATAGTTTCCTATCTCTACGGATGTTTCACCTGATTATAAATAAATTAAATATCATAGATATGAGATAATTTTCTTCGTATTTTCTCTCTTTGATATGTCATTATTGACGGAGTTCATAGATTACATAATTATTCTTTTTTCACTTTAGCTATAACTTTACACTACTTTAGCTTTCACTTTAGCTATTCACTTTAGCTTATTTTTTTTTTACTTTGACCTTGGATATCCTGAAATAAAAAAGAAAATGTTACATTGATTGTATACACAAAAGAAGTCTGTATTTGAAGTACTTACGACTATTGTGTTATTCTTCTCAACAACAGTCTTA
>NW_022639698.1:410276-410603 GCF_010583005.1 Odontomachus brunneus
CGTATATCACAAATTGGCTGCAAACGAAAAGCTGAAAGTCAGCCGCTAAATACCAACCGTGCGGAACACACTGAAACATATCAATTAGTCAATATTAATTGATATCACTCGTATGTTATTCCGGATAATATAAGCATAATTCTATTACTAGTTCCGAAGGCGTCAAGTAATTATTAACGTATAAGAGATTTTTCCACCAATTTTTGCTACAATACGCAAACTGTTCAACCACAAGATACCAATATGGCCCAGAACCACATAGCGGAAGAATCCAAATGCAAACACCAATTGATATGACATATAAAGGCGTCAATCTGTAAATCATTA
>NW_022639698.1:410613-412847 GCF_010583005.1 Odontomachus brunneus
ACGGATGATGCACCGTAAATGTAGGTTGCAACAAATGGTATAGTGCAACTTATTAATGTAAGTATTCCGAGGAAAGGATATCCAATTTTACGCGGCATGCACCAAAATGCGTATATCACAAATTGGCTGCAAACGAAAAGCTGAAAGTCAGCCGCTAAATACCAACCGTGCGGAACACACTGAAACATATCAATTAGTCAATATTAATTGATATCACTCGTATGTTATTCCGGATAATATAAGCATAATTCTATTACTAGTTCCGAAGGCGTCAAGTAATTATTAACGTATAAGAGATTTTTCCACCAATTTTTGCTACAATACGCATACTGTTCAACCACAAGATACCAATATGGCCCAGAACCACATAGCGGAAGAATCCAAATGCAAACACCAATTGATATGGCATATAAAGGCGTCAATCTGTAAATCATTCCACATATTAATGGATTCTCAGATAGCACAGGAATATTCTGAGACCCAGGTTTAAATTACTGAATATTTAAATGTTACTGAATACTTTGATATTTGAATATTAGAATATTTAAATTAATTATTTTATGAATATTTATGTACAATATTGTAGACAGACTTTCGTATATTTATAATAAGATGTTTAGAAAAGAATATTCTTAGAACATTTCCCATACAGTTCAAATGTTGAATAGATATCCTAAGAACGTTCTAAGAATATTTGAATATTCTTAGAAAGTTCTTAGGATATCTATTAAACATTTGTACTATATTGGTCGTAAAGTTTACTTGTTGTACATGTATGTACAATGCATTCGTGTAACTGAAAAGTTTTCCACATGTTCTATAAATAATAACATATACTTATTATAGTTCAGTAAAGAAAAGGACGTATCAAAGAAATGAAATATTTGACTTATTCCTTTACAATTGTAAAAGCAAAATCAATAAATCAACTTCATTTTTTATAATTTTTTTGAATTAGTGAATTTATCTTCAATAACTTTGATCTTTACATATGCTGTTATGATCATATTTTAGCCGACGATAGATTTTAATCGTCGCTCATCGTTTATTAAAAGATTTTAACAAAAAAAGTTAATAGGAACGTAATTTTCAAGTATACATTTATGAACTAGAAGTAGGGAAAAGGATTTATAAAGCATAAAAATTTATAGCACGATTATACTGTCTGTTCTTATCTGTGTATGCTATCTAGGCATAATGGGCCATATGTTATGAAACTAAGCATGTATTATGAAACTCTTTGGAATGGATTTCGACCAGAAATATTCTGTTATTCCCCGAATTTCCATTGTCTTTTTTAGGGAAAACGGAATTATTTTCATCAGGATAGATTCCGAAGAATTCCAAATACGTGCTGTTTAAATGGATTATTCTGTGTGTATGTGTGCCTGTGAACATTAGTGCACATGTCCGACTATATGCATATACCTTAAGTATCTGGATACTATATTTTTAAAGAACTTAAGTTGATTATATCGCTCCAAATCTTTTAATAACTTAGTTGAATGTAAAATACCACCTATGGCGAAGAATATAGTCATTGTACTGATAACGTTCACTATTATTGTAACAAAAGGTATTTGGTATAACTGAAAAAAAGGTATTTGGTATAACATCAAAATCAAAAATGTCTTCTCACATGTGGCTTTATACATATTACTGTTAGAACAGAGGGAACATAAATGCGTGTGCAAAGAAAAAAATGAACACAAAATATATTAAAGAAACAAAATCGATATTCTTTATAACAATATTTTGTTTCAACAAGATTAGTTGCATTATCAAATTATCTTTATATAAGCCCTATACGTTTTACATCTACAATTTGCACCACGCTTCTTTCTATACATATATGGGATATAATAATAATAAATAGTAATAATAAATAATAATAATAATAAATAGTTATAACTATTTATATACGAATATGATATAAAGTAACATAAGCAGAATATGTGTATGATCAATATTAATACGTACCTTTTCTATATCAACTGTATTAACAGTGGGATTATATATATATCGTATTACTACATTATGTAGATAAACCACAAAGACCATATTAACGAGACGTATAAAATATATAGAATCAAGTCCTGTATGCGTATAATTCATGTGTAAAATCTTTGCGTAATTTTTTCGAGCAGAGAAGTGTAGCATAATGTTTCCCATTGTAGTCGTGTGATTTCTATCTTTGTTTGACATACTGTCGTACCAAGTACTGATTATTACCA
>NW_022639698.1:417142-417362 GCF_010583005.1 Odontomachus brunneus
ACTTAATGACGTTTTATGACGTCTCTAAACGTCAATAATACGTTTTTAAGACGTTATACAGAAACGTCATTAAGATGTCACAAAAAAAGACGTTTTAAAGACGTCGTTATTTAGTCACTTGACGTCATTCCACCAGTTATGACCAGTTTTTTACGTCATTTTAACGTGAGTCTGATTCTTGTGTCGTTCACCTTACCTACTGCGTCACTGTCACTTTGAT
>NW_022639699.1:0-44698 GCF_010583005.1 Odontomachus brunneus
CTATTGTTATATATGATATAGAACTCTAGAACTATTGTAAAACACACCGTAACTCTGAAGAAATAGTTGATTTTACTGATTAGGTGCGCTGCGTGAACTTAGCGCACCTTTTTTTGAAAGTCTATTTTTTTGTATTTAATGACCGGAACTATTGAAAATTGTTGCAAAGAGCTCTAGAACTTTTCAAGAGAGTATCAGAACTCTAAAAAAAATGTCACATTTTTAAATATAGTGTGCCGAGTTCACACAAGTCACAATATGTGTTAATATCACTCTACACCCTCAATAACACGCCCAGAGTTTTGAAAATAATTTTACAATAACCCGAAGTCGCGTTCATAACGTTGGATCTAACTTATCGTCGCAAGAATGTCGGATTCTCGCGCATTAGTCAAAAGTCGGTCATGTTATTGCAGGTTATTTAGATCATGTAATGTTAGCATCTAGAGTACATTCTGGGATCTTAGTTTTTTGAACTAATTTTCGCCTTAGCAAAGATGTATTTTCGAAAATGACGTGAAGTTTGACTTTGCTCTGCATCGTCTGCCGTATCACGTGTAATACTCCGCTTCATTTTTGCACGTACTTTCACCATGCAAAAGAGTTTTCATTCGATGGAGGTAGAAATAAATAAACTTTGCAAGAAAGATTCGATATCGTGATAATAACTGTTTCCTATCGTTTTTGTTTCATGTTGTGAGATGCTCCGCTTCATTTTTGCACGTATTTTTGCCATGCAAAACAGTTTTTAATTCGACGCAGTTAGAAAAAATAAACATTGCAGAAAGATTCCATGTCGTGATGGTAACTGTTCCTTATCGTTTTTGTCTCATATTGTGATACTCAGCTTCATTTTCGCACGTACTCTCACTATGCACTTAGTCGAATTTTGTTAAAATTTTTGAAAATTTAAAAAATTTTTCAAGATTTAAGATATTATCCATTATATTGTTTCTCTCATTTTCGATATAAATAGAATTTAAACGTTTTTAGTTATCTTTTAACATAAATAAGTTAAATAATTTAAATGATTGAGAAACTTGATCGGCGGATGTGTATGTATGTGTGTAATATAGCATAGCTGATCGAAGTTGTTTCGGTAAATACACATGGTATTATTATCGTATTATGTCGAGATCAGCTTGATATCACATCAATGATATCAATCGCTGATATAAATACCCGATATAAGATATATTTTACTTTCTGCTCGTAAATATATAGTAAACCGAACTGATTAATATCGAAACGGGAATACCAGTTTTTGCGAAAGCTGTGTGTTTTGCTTGACTTTTGCATTATTCCGTTCAGCTAGAAACGAATAGGCTGTGGCGAATAGTTGTAAAATATGTGTGCACTGGCTTCAGGTACGCTGCACTCGAGTCACCGTGTTTTCTATCGGTAGCCTTCTGCGAAAGAGTTTCTAATCACGTCCACATCGTGAGCCTCGCGTTGCCGTGGAAAACTCTCGCAGTGAAAACGATACTTTTCTGTTTACACAGGAGAGATCGCGTTAGCATCAATGTGAGGTCGAACAAAGTCACAGTTCAACTAGGCGAACGCGTGTTTACAGAGCAGTTAGTAATTGCTCCCAGAAGATGAGACCGTTATTTTTAACAAGATGTGAATTTCCGTGCAAATTCAATCCACAGAATATTTGTCACAGACTTCTCATACAAGTATTTTACATTATTTATGTAACTTTTAATTTAACTACGTTGATTTTATATGAATTTTTAATTACATTAAATTTTTTAATTAATTTTTAACTAAATTTTAAAATTATTTTTTTTTATTAAATTTTTTAATTTAATTTAAACTTTTAACTTTAAACTTATCTATAGAAAATATTTACTTATACACAATCAAACCAAAATTTTCATTTTCATTTTTATTTTCATTCACTCCTTATTCTCCAATCTTTTTTTTTCTAGAATTTTCGAATTATTCTCAGAAGGCTTCGATTTAAATTATTAACATTATTTTTAGAGAAAATACGAATTTCATTTTTACTAAAAACAACACAAGCGCATATCATTTAGCTCGTACTATAAGTATTAACTATATGTTGTATTAGTATGGTAGTACTAACTATAATATATTTTATTCCTATATGGTGGGATTATCTCTTCTATATATACACTCTGATATTTTCCGTGTACATATGTATAGTTTGACACATATATGAAAAAATTTGAACTCCATTTATTCGGATTTTTAATAAGACGGAATATTTTTAATAAGAAATTTCGATAAATTTCTTTCACGCGATGTAATCGAAAGTAAATATTTTTTTTAGTGAAGTTGATAACTCATCTAGTGTGTGTTCATATTCGAAAATGACCGTTCACGAACTTGCGCAGTAATCGTTTATGTGTGACAAGGTTAATCGAGTATTCAGTGGGTTAAAGTTACAATAATTCTTGCTCCAAGAATTGCAAAATCTTGTGTCTCAAATATAAGAAATCTAACGGCACAACCTAAACTAAAAATCTATGGGAAGTTGTTAGTATGAAAGTAACACAGAAGAGAAAAAGAGCAGAGTTTATTATCGGTTTATTGAAACTTTACACAAAATTTTTCAATTCCTCAAACTCGACTGTAACGATTTAACTCGAAATATTTAGGAATGTATTAACATATTTTCATGTTGCCTTGATTATTATTGTGCCACATATTGTCATTTCGGCTCCTGTCATAATTATTGCGCAGTCCATGAGCGGTGATTCTCAAATGTGACAAACTAGATCGGTTACTATAACTTTACTAGAAAAGAAATATTTCAATTATTTTGCCGTACACGCTTTACTTCGGCCATTGCCTCCCACCCCTGATCGTATCGACGAATAAATCACGATCCGTGGCACGGGAGGGGTAATAAATCCGATGGGACTTTTTCTAATTATACGGCCTGCCCCGCGCTCTTGCGAACGGCGTTGAAGGCGCCTGCTCAGCGCCGCCCGTTAACAACCGCTCGAATGGCGTATAAAACAAGTCGCCGCGACGTTTTCATTGCGAGCGCGAGGAAGGCAACAGGGAGAGACGTATCGGAGGGATGCAAGAGAGAGGAAAATCACCCTCTCCACCTTGGTGCCTTTTTAGCCGAACGTATACGGTCGTTACGTTAGTCGAGCGTGTTGACGGGCCCTTTGGCTTTCCTTGCTTCGCTCTTCGCCTTCTCGGTTTCGATTTAAACAAGCCCGGCCGGCTGAGCCATATTTTTAGTACCGCGAGATCGTTTGGATCTCCTACTTGTCGACGACGGCGCGTGCATGTTCCTGATGGTGCAGCAAGTTAAAGAAATGCTGTAACACATGTGACCTTGTTGTGGCTGTCTCTTGAATCTCTCTCACATTCATTTTTTCAGTACATTTTCGCGAGAGAACGATTATTTTTGTGCCAAGATCTATTATCCGATGAGGATGAAATCAGTCAAGAGGTATTTTATTTCACACAAATTATTTCATGCACTCACAAGTGCACCAATCCACACCATATAATACACGCCGATTTTATTTATATTTTGTGATTTGATACAACATTTCAAAAAGGATGATTATTAATGCAAAAGAAATGAGCTGAAAATCAATTTCAGCACTTATACAAAGTGTCTCATTTTAATGATATTATAAAATGGTGTACAAACAATACGTTTTAGGAAAAATGTTTCAAATAAAAGTTTCTTAATTTTAAACAGTGTACATGATAGTGACGTATATTAAAATGACGTATACATCTTTTAAAACCAAGAAACTTTTACTTGAAACATTTTTTTTTTAATACATTGTTTATAAAATATTTTATAGTATCATTAAAATGAAATACTTTATATTAGAACTGAAATTGATTTCGAGCTAATTTCTTTTGCACAAACAATCATTCTTTGGAATATTATCTCAAACTATAAAAAATCGGCGTAAATCACTAAATGAGGGTTACTTGTCAAAGAAAAACATGGTGATGGTTACTTGATAAATAACAATTATATGTGTCTTATATGTAAAATTGTAATGTATATTGTTGCATATACAGTAGGGTATATTATTTGATAAACTATTTTGCATTTATTGCAACTAAAGTTTTAGTTTCAATTACTACAAAATAATTTATTAATTTATATACATTAATTCTACATACGAAACTCTTCTATTTGTCATCTATATAGTTGCTATCACCACGTCTTTTGCTCTGAGCACGGTTGAGATAGATATGAAAATGAAATCAGAGAAAATAAGAGAGAGGCTGCAGTTTCAAAAAGATCCACTCTCTCATGAAATACAATAAAGCAATTCCAAATATTCCCAAATGAACGTTTCTAAAAGTTCTTGGCGCAATTAAAAATTGATTAAGTCAACGTTAAAATAATGATCCTACTTACAGTAGTAATATAGGTTGCATTTTGTTAGATGCACGATATTTTAATATTGAATATTTGTGGATATATTTCTCTCGACCATACTAGTTGTCAATATACTACTCATGAGAGCAGATAAAAATATGCTACTTCCCGTCCAGCGATATCAATGGCCGCCCTCAAGAAAACGAACTATCGTTAACACATGGCACCGACGGATGTAGGTCGCCTTTACCTAAAAGTCGATTCTCCCTTTGCGGCAAAACCCTCTTTATCGTCCTCGTTAGTACGTCGTCGCTCGAGACGAGAGACGATTATTCGGTGCCTCGAGAGCTCGGAGCGCGTGTCGAATCGATCGACACGGTCGATCCGAGATTGGAATGACTTGTGAACCATGACCAACTATTGATGCGCTATCGCGTAAGTGTTCTCGCATTATTCCGCCCTTCTCCTAATGACTGTTTTTCCTTTATGACAGTGTGACGGGACGTAAGATTAATAACGCGTCGCTAAACGAGACAGACGAGATTTCTTTTCGTGCAATCTACCACGCGATAAATCGAGATACGCCGCAGTGGAGTAACCTTTGATTTCTATTCCTTTAGCAAACTACGAAAAATCACCTGCGCTTCCACTCTTGAACAGCAAATTAAGAAATAATTTCATTTTACTTCAAATTAATAGTTTGCAGATATTATTTATTCGGACTACTTCTTTCCATAAATATGTTTTTTATCTTACGATTCATTACATGTCACATTTAAATTTCATATAACACATAATTTAGGCATTTTAAACATGGGTAACATTTATCTAGACCAACTTTTCAAACGTTTCTTAAAAACATGTTTTATTTTTTCATTATAATATTCTTGAACTTTATTGAATTGCTAAAATATATTAATAAATTTACATTAGATTTTTTTGTTTTCTATATTGATTTAAAAAAAGCACTGAATTTTGATTATTTTACTGGAAGAAAAGCAAAATAAATGCACTGGGTAAAATTTACTCATGTTTAAGGTTTACTAACTTTTGATGTTTAGAGTTCTAAGATTTAAAAAATTATTATTCTAGGATTTTTTTATAAATTGAACCTTCAAGAAAAAGATACTTCAAATTGTCAAAAAGTATAATTATTTGATTATACGAAAATATATTATTTTATTAATAATAGGAACGAATAGTTTCAAGTTTTGTGATATTAATCTGTTATAAAGAATGCATTATTTATTAAAATTACTACAAAAACTAGCTATACCAGAATCTTTTTTATTAGGATTAAAGTTTGATAGTATAAAAGTTTTATTTATATATAATACAGCTAGAGAAAAATAAATAAGCTACTTACATAAAAATTTTTTTATACATTATATTTAATGTAAAGAAATATAACGAGAAATTATCTGTATTTTATATCTTTATTTTACATTTTCAAACATTAATATTCTGGTATACTGAGGTTAAAAACGACCTCATACTGTGGGAAAAATTATTTTAAAATCAACAAATATTTTTCTGATGGGGCTATTAACATATTTACTTAAATCTAAGTTCTCTTTATTTAAATCAAATATTGTTTACCTGATTTAAATAAACAACATTTGATTTAAATAAAGAGAATTAAATTTAAATAAATATGTTAATGGCATCCATCAAAGAAATATTTGTCGATTTTAAAGTAATTTTTCTCTCAGTGTAGTAACTTTGCTCTTTATTATATGACAGGCAGTTAAAATGCTTCCACAGCGTTTAAATCTCATATTTCCACTAATTGAAATCTTTTTTGTGTGGAACTAAAAATGATGATAGTTAATGTTAATCTCACTCTTAGCATGCAGTGAATGATAAAAATACAACGTAGACGAAAATAAAGACGAAATTAAAAGAGGGAGATTTAAGGAATATCCGTTCAGTTCCACGAACATTATGCATGTTGCTTTATTTGCAGTGAAATCCGATTCTCTCACGGATATATAAGTGCATCCGTGGCGCGGGCGAAAAACAGTTTCTCACAGTCACGAGCAGCAGCACATGCGTGCCAGCCCGGGGCTTGCAATTTTGCAGTAAAACTCCATTAGCAGCTACCAACTGATTAGCCACGGCGATAGAAACTAGGAAGAAACTGCGGAACCGTTTCCCTCGAGTACTTCACGGTGTCACGTCCGAGGGAAAAAATTACATCTTTAGACGAGCTTTTCGCGAGGTATTAGAAAATTTCAGTGAAAGTCCGCTAATCTCCCGCTTAAAATTACTTAGATAAACATTCACCAACTGTACGATTTCCATTTGGATTAAATGACACCTTATAATTAACAATGTCGTGGTAGTAACTTAACCAGCATAACCCGAACACTTTCGCTCTCGAGTGTTTCATCCAAAAAATTGGACGAATATTTTAAGGCTCTAATATATCCGAAAGAATTATGGGATCTCTTCACGACAGGAACGTGACCTAACCTGCCGTCCAACGTCACTTAACTTTTACGAGATGCGAGGCGAACATTTTTCAACCGCGCACTGAGATACCCCGGCTCGAAATGCATAAGACGCCTTCCGAGGGAACGTGTGTAAATACTCCAATACGCAACATTTTTTCCTGCAAAATATAACGGAAACCAGACCTAGAGAGATGCTCTATACTTTACAATTTCTTCTCAGAAGTTACAACTTCTCAGGCAACTAATTGTTGTGACTGATTGTATAAACATGAAAGAAGCAACCTCCTTCTTCTCTCTTAAAGTGAATCAGTGAATAGTCACTGATATCAGTTATAAATATAACACTGAGCAGTTTCAGTGCAACACTTATAACTACAAATCAGTGTATATTCACTGTTTTCAATGATGTTTCATTGATTCATTTTAAAAGAGTAATATGTATTAATATTCACCACGTCGAGCCGCGTCGTGCTATTCTCAATGTTATCAAATTGATCATGAAATAACTGCAAAACGAGTTATGGTATTTCGCGCGTACGATCGTAGTACATAATTTCGGTCTTTCCTATTATTTCATCAAAATACGTACATCTTTTTCAATACTTGGATTAGAGGAGAAACGCGAACACGGTTGAAGAATCAAACGGAACTGAAGCGGCGACGAGATCGTCGTGGCGCGACGTCGCGTTCCCAGCATTAAGGCCCATTGTCAGCCTTATTTCCAAGTGACCCAGAACGCGGTGTGAGAAAAAGAACTTCCCCGGGAGGAAGAACTCTCTTCGTCCAGCCGAGCGCATATCCTGATGCGTTTCGCGGTGGCGGTCTCTCCCGCATTGTCCCTCCCTTGTTGACGTGACGGCCGTGACTCGTTTAGCATAAAACAACGTTGTTTGATCGTAGTTAGCATATAGTGGCGCGGTAGCGTCGCTCGTCGGCTCGCATATAGTATACGACTCGTGTAAAACGCGCTCGCAGCGCATTTCCTACCGTTGACATCACAATAATGATATTAATTATGCTCGTAAACGCGCAAAGATATACTCGGCCGGGGCTTCGCTTTTCCTCGCATATATCGTCCGTTCTGTTCGCCACATCGATCGCGCACTTGTTGTACCGTTGCAGTTTGATGAATTGGCCATTCGCCAGTCGCGCGGACTCTCCGATTCTGCATGTGCGTCACTTCTCTAATGGAACTCGCAGTTGTCAGTTCGCGAAGCGCAATGGTTATTGGTAGAATAATACACGCGCGAGCGCGATGCACGCGGAAGTGCACGCGTTTGTTGTTCCATTGCGCACGCTTCCGGGTTTATTCTGGGGCAGGAAGATCCGCGGAAATACGGCGCGCATGATAAACCTTTGAAACTGACGAATGATCGACACAAATGATACACTTTGGAAAATGTCCAATTGTCGCGTTGTCTATGCGAATTCAGTTAGCACAATAATCATTCGTGAGCAGGAACTGCACTCGAATGCATCTCCAAGCGCATGTCTGTTAAGCCTCACATGGTACACATATTTTGGGCACCTTAATCTGGCACATTAGGATCGTTTTCGCGCTCGTTTATTTACACACCGTGAAAGTGCTAATAGAAGTCTATAAAGAATAATAAATATATTTTCAAGTCTGTGGAATAGAATTTTATACAAGAAATGATTACAAATACTATTTAATTAATTAATTATTCTCTCTCATATAATGCGGATTTTATTCAAATTATTACAAAGACATCTGTGAATCTTTTTTATCTTTTTTTTTGTTCGTGATTAGAGTTTAACGTTATAGAAATCTTGTTCACGTATAATATAGCCAAAAATACATAAGTTTACATTACACTTTTCTTATATATTATATAAAACAAAAAGAATCCTTATGTGTTATATTTAACAAAAGTCTTGAAATATGACAAAAACTCATCTTTATTTTACACTTTAACACCTTAATCAAGCGCACTGAAGTAAAAAATAATCCCGTAATATAAGTTTTTCGTAATTTCTTTTCAACATTATTTATTAAATTATCCTTTTCGGATAATTGTATTTTTTGTAACGAATTTTTGTAACAAATATTATTGAAACAAATTGTTTAAGAGAAAAACATACTTTTTTTTACATTTCTAATGTCTTGTTTAGATTTACAATTCTGTGCGGCCATTATATATCGTAAACGTTGCAGAAAAGTAATTATCAATAATGTTTTCAAATATGTCATCCTCTTGAATTTCATATTCCATCAACTATAACTTTTATTTTAGCGCGTCAAAAATCTTCATCTTACCAGTTTATGAGTAATTTAAAATTGAAAATTACTTGAGTCGAAATTTTAGCTCTATGTTAAACTTTGAATTCTACAACGTAGTAGGAGCTAAGTTAGTAAAGTAGGTTTAATTTTACAATTTTAATGATGCAATTTATTCCTTTGACTTTAATTATGTCCAAAATTTTCTTTTTCACTTTAGCGTCAAAATAGGATGTATTATAGGCTTCAGAATATTAAAATTCTTGGAATGGAATAGTGAGATTGAAGGTAGGTAGGATCAAAATTTCAACTCAAGCAGGTTAAATAAAATAAAAAATGGTTGATGTAAGTTTCAAAGTATCAAAATAGATGTTGAATAGAATAGTGAGGCTGCAAGTAGAATCAAAATTCCCACTCGGGTAGGCGAGATCGAAAGTAATTTCATTGCCGCAGATTAGGATTAATAACAAAGTTTTCTCTGCTGTGGCTTCTTGTCGTCAACGCTGTCGAGTTAAACGTGGTCGCGAAAAATTCGTCTTCGCGCGTCGGAGATCTTCGTTGGAACGTTCTTGTCATTGCTTGTGTTCCCTTCCTCCTCGCCGACACCGTCGAAGCGTGAAAATCGCGACACCACGTGGAAATGTTCCCTCTCAACCGGAAAGCCGCCGTTCGTTCATGCGGCGCAACGTCGATAACTCGCAGAATGGCTCCCTAACGAAGGCACAATATCGGCCAATTATGTACCAGAAGATGCAAATTTGCATCGCTAATGGCGCGTACAAAGAGCGATGGATTTCTTGCGACGCTCGCGCTACCGGCAACTTCTTCTCCTCCGGTGTGTATCCTCTTCTCATGCTTGTAACGAAACCCGAAGGTCGGGACAACAAGCAAGATACCCGAGGGTTCCACGGTATTTTCGGGAAGAATACCATTGTTGTAAAACGCAAATAAAATAAAAATGTAACGATTACATGGTCGACCGTTAAATTACCATTCGTTTAGTCGCCACGCCATTCGCCGCCTCGTGTTATGTAAATTTTATAATTCCAGTAATTATCTCGTTGCATTTTCGCGAAGACACTGTCGTCATTATCATTATTATATGCCTCATCATATCATTCTCATTCATCATTATCGTGTCATATCATCATTATTATTATCGTACCGATCATTATGATCATCATTATGTGTGTATTATTAAATGTCGTGTGCTTGAAATTTACACGAAATCTCGTATACGACGACAGCTCATTTCGTGATATTCTTTACATCGGCGCGCGAAATTAGAAATTTGTATAAAATAAACAAGACAGCCCCGCGCGGCTGATAGCCCCATCTCCGAGGAGATGAAACTTTCGCGAGCAGAAATCGATTTCGTATTTTACGAGTGCGCGGCTTTTTTCCTTCCCGCGCGCGCGCACAGCGCGGTGTAATAAAGTAGGTTGTTCTTTTATAATGACCCTGCACTTTCACGAGAGGCGCGATCGGGCCAATTGCCGGCGCGAATTATGAATTTCCTGTAGCAATATAATCTCCACGGAGCCTTGGCAACAGGGTCATTCATCTCGGCACGTATTCGGTATTGCGCGCACACGCCGCGCTATTAGACTCGTGGCCGCGTGGAGGCACAAAGACGTCGCGACCACGTACGGTACACATTGATAGCTCATTGATAAGCGGGTTTACCCAGATGTGGTAGCTGGTATCGTCGCGACACACACGCCGCCGCGCTCTTGTATGTCCTGCTCGCCCTGATGCCGTGCAACGGGCGGCGGCACCTGCAAAAATAAATATCAGCGTGATAAATGGTTTATCGAGTGACTTCCTGACCGCGTGGACGCGAGTCGCCAGTGAACCTCCTCTACCGCGTGATTCACGGATGCTTTGCCTCGCCTCAACGACAACATGAAATATCGCGTAGTCCGACTGGTCGATCATCGGTCTATCGATATACCTCAACTGTTGCTTTTCTGCTAATCTCTCGTTGTTCTTATTGCTAATTTATTTGTTTAATTAAAGTCTGTCTTTAATTGAAGGTGTCTCCCGTAGTCTACCGCGAGTTGAGGTTATTCGTTGGAATTTTGAAAATACCATAGATGATGTTTACTTGAGTAAGATGTAAATTAATGAAAATTACGAATAGTCCTCGCAAAAATTCGAAACTGCTTGTCTTTGAATTCCTTCAGTTATCAATGTGTGCGTTTAAGGAGACGCCGGTTACTGACATAATATAGCTTTCGTATGTTGCACTATTTTTTTATTTTGTTGTAAAGATTTGGAAATGCTTCACAGTACATATCAATGTACGACAAAAATACACATATCAATGTACGACGAAATATCTCATGTTACATCAGAAACAAAAAAAAGATCTGCAAGAGAAAACATTTTTAATTTTCTTATTTAATTATATATAATATTCCGCCACTTTTAATAATTGTACGTGCAATCAACGCAAACAAACAGAAAAACAGTGCAAAATCCGAAGCTACGTCATACCGATATGCAATATCCTCTTAAACTAGATTGTCTAGCTAGATTTGACTTGCTCGATTTATTAACAATTCGATTGGGAGGTATCTCAACAATTCCTACGGCCATTCTCAGGTGTCGGTGGGTCACGCGTTTCAAACAGATAAAGTAAATGTGATCTATGCACACGCGATGCTTCCGGTGCGTTATCTAACACACCGAATGCGCGTATAACTGCTGCCCAAGCTCGACAGCGCAATTAATTAATCGCGATATAAAATAATTCTTAACGTAACGAGGAAATACTAAAAGTAACTATCTAGAAAGTAGCAGCCAGTTATTGGCCAGTGTGCCCCGGGGTTGCCAAGGTCCCGATACAACTACCGCATCTTCACTACAGGGAGACGCGAGAAATATATATATATGTATATATATACAGGGTGTTATTTTCTCCCCGCTTACTACGTATATAGAGTTATTCCTTATGAAAAATTAAATAAAAAGTCTTAAACTATTTTTTTCTACTATGTAATGAAGCAGTTATTTTTAAATAAATTCCAGCTAATCAGCACCGTCCTTTAAATAGACGCATATCTATAAGTTGTGCGCCTAATAGTGTGTGTAAGCGCTCCGCCGCTACAGTGCTCATACATACTAAAATAGCAAGCATAGTAGAAAAAAAAAACAGTTAGAAATAACGCTATATACTTACCACTGTATGTCTGTAGATTTGGCTAGACTGAAGAAAACGTTCTCTGCTATCTTACAAATAATAATCTTTAGTTGATTTTCAGTTGTTAATTAAAAAACATTTGTGCATTATCGCGTACAACCATCCATCGATCTTTCTCTTGATTAATAATAATAAAAAATCTAAATAAACAGAAATTATTAAAAAAAATCTGCGTAATTATTTGCAAAAATGAGAGGATCTTTTCCTTCACTATAAGTAAACCTTTTCCTAATGTATAAGTAAACGATGGTAGACGTCGTCATTGCAGCTCATCTACCGCATGATCATTCGTCAACTTTCTTTAATTAATAATTTAAAAATTTACGTAATTATTTGGGAAATGACAGGGAAATTTTGTGTTTAGTTTGATGCGTTTTATCTACATATGTATACAACGAGTGTGTCATAGATTGTCAGATACTCTGTGTGTATGTGTTAATATTGCATAAAATAAATAAATGAAATAAATTTTGCACGTTCGGATGATACATCCAGGCATGCTTTATTATCGCGCTCGTATCCTCGTGACCACGTGCAGACGTTTGCAGACCGTCGACCCCCGTGGACTTAATCGCACCACGCTCTTCCGCTTCGCCCGCAATTCTAAATCAGTTCGTATGCTCTTTCAAACAGTTCCTTTTATTCGGGAAAAGGAAAGATCTCTTGTGACAAACTTATTACTTAACTAAGAAAAAAATTTTTTTTTATTTTTCTAAATTTTTCTAAATTTTTCTAACAATAATAATAATGCAATATTGATAATTGTTGTTCTTCCAATAGGCCAAATATAATGCAGACCAAAACTATTCTTGGTTACACGACAATATAACAACTCGTTATTAATTTCCGTTATACAGTGGTTGAGGCATTTTATCGGTATTCACTGTAAAAAAGTATGTAAATTTACATAAATAATAAATGTACAATTACGCAACAAATAGCGAAAATTTGTTAATTTTTTGCAAATTTCCATCTATTAATTATATAATTTTATAATTATTATTTATGTAATGCACTATAATTTTTTACTGTGTTGCTTGTAGCTCCCGTTCAAGTCGTCAATGGGCTTTAAATCGTAATTAATTAGGATGTAAAGTAATTTTAAGAGCCACGAGGAAGCAATAAAAGTGGTCGACCTTAATGACGATCACCAATGCAGCCGATGACGTAACGGGCGCACAGTTTATCGACGTGCCGCCTCGCGGAACGCGGTTACGGTGACGATGTGACTAATTTGTAAAAGAGGAAAAGAAAAGGAAAGGAGAGAGGGAGGAAAAAACGAACAGGTCGACGACACAGCTTTGCCATTAGCGGATACGCGTCGGCCGGCATATCGCCTACTATTGTGATTATATTCTAGAACACCATAACTCCATACTTGAGGTGTACGCGACTCGCCCACGCGCTTTTCGCCGTCTCGCATGGCGATCGTGATTTTTACGTTTCATTCATTAGCCGCGAGTACCGCTACGCGGGTTAATGAGCGACAGTTATCGAATATGCAACGTCGATCATCGCGATCGTCGAGCAAGGTCAGCAATTAGTCGTTGTTATCTACGGCGATCTGTCGAGCTCTTAAGTTGTCGGCAGCTTCAGTTTTACGTGATAAATCCAAATCCGTACTTTAAAGAAATAATGCAACATGATGCAGCTTTATTCTACTCATCTATTTGAGGTAATATTCGACGGGAATCATTATGAGCGACTACGGAAGTTGAACCGTAACATGTTAATAATGCAAACCTATAAGAGTCAGTTATCAAAATCAGTATAAGTGAATTTTATAGATTTATGGATGCTTCAAACAAATCTGCAAATGATTTTATCCCGTGACGTTCTAAAGTAATGAATGGTTGAAACGACAAAAAATTATTTCGTAATTGCAGTTTTAGTTATTTTTTACAGTTTATAAATTATTAAATTTATACGATATTGAAATATTTTACGATATTTATACGATATTGAAATCAATATAGGTGATTCTTATATATTTTTGGTTGCTGAAAAATAAATTCCCCTAATTAGTTTAGCATGTATTTTTAGTAATCATTAGCTGAAACAAAAAATCCACAATTTTAGTCATTTGTTCATAAATCGTTCAATCTATGCAATGTAGAAGTTAATTTTTATGTGAATTAATGTGATTTTTAAGCAATTTGATATATTTTTTAATAATTTCAGGAGAACTTAATTTTTCATTTAAAATTGTAATTTTCTCATCATAAATATATATCTCTCTCTCTCTTTCTCATTTTCTCTCTCTCTCTTTCTCTCTCTCTCTCTCTCTCTCTCTCTCTCTCTCTCTCAAGTATAATATAGATTTCAATCAGGTTGTCCAAATTTGTTCCAAGTGGTTATATCATATCGCGATACTAATTGGGAATCTTATTCTTATCCCAATTATAAAAAATCTTTTGGAATGTAATTAGGATCTATTCTGATTTTCCAAACATGCGAGGGTCTGAGTGGGACATCTAAACAGGCTCCATTTCCTTTACCTGACAACCCTGAGATTGGGACATTCACCTTAATGTCCAACGCTAATGGCTTCGCTCCCGTCACCGTCGCAAGTGGATAAATTCGCCAACGACTCGATCCGCGCGTGTCAATCAGATATGAGCCACGGTGGGCAGCCGGCGAAATAAGGACGATACGGCTGGCGAGCGCGCGCGGCTTAAAGTACGGTTTCCTGATTTTCGTGGCAATTTACCGCAATTTGTCGCCCACGCGCGCGCCAAATGCAAAGCGCACGTAGGCCGCATAATGCAAGCGCGCCGCCGCTTTATAACGCATCGCCCGGCCGGAGAGTTCGTGTAACCTACAAATCAGACAGATTCGCGCGCTCGTGGGCGACGATCGGTGCGGGCTCGATATGGATCGCCGCGGCGGCTCGCTTTCCCGCTAATGAGTCGCTCGTATATAAGGTGAATCACGAGGCAGCCACGATACTTCGGGAGTCGTGATCGTAAAAGTCATCCCGAGTAAAAAGGTTACTGCGAACGTACGAGCGTTCGATTCGCGCGTTATGCAAGAAAGTGAGCTCGCTTTGTCGCGCACACGCGAGGCGTACGCGAGGCTACCTACGCAGACTTCCGCAGGAAAGTAGAATATTCAATGCATCCGCTATTTTTTTCACCGACATGACATTGTTCTTCAGTGAACGTTGTTATTACTTGAGCGAATGCGTTCGCGCAGGTAGATCTTTACATTCTTCGTTACATTTATTCATATTGACAAAATTCACCTCGCCCTATGCTTGAAGCGTATCACAGAGACTGAGATCTCAACCAAGGCGAGGAATAAAGCATCTAAGATTTATTCGTCTGATGCGAAATTTATTTTTCGCAATATTCGAGACGAACTAAGAAATATATAATTAAATGGGATGGGTGTTGACACATTAATAATAATTGTGATAAAGGGTCGATTTGATGTGAAAGGCTGATTCGCCGCGTATGATAGGCCGGAAGAAACCGGTCACGTACGTTAGACGCTGTCAGACACTATTATCCTCCCACGGAATAAATTAAATCTCACTAGACATCCGCGGATGGCTCTTAGAGGTCTTATTTCTCACTTTAGTTGGATATCATCATAGTCTGTTTACACGTCTTGTTTACATCTTGGCGAAAGAAAAGGCATTTGAGTCTGACACAATTTATGATCTTAAATGTATTTGTTGCGAAGACTATTGTCGAAGCCTCGCTGGCTGAATTGATACGGAGTCCCGTCAAAAGAAACGTTTGGTATTTGTAACTATAATCACATAAAAGAATAACTACTATAAATTATGGTCAAGAAAGCCATTCTGTTTCATTAAAGTTCTACTATGATGTTAGTGATAATAAGCATATTAGTACTATCATTTCCATGTTAGAACAACCAAAAAATATGGTTGAAGCCAAAAATAACTATAATCGTGGATCAACCATTTTTTTCTCTCGATTCAGCAAGTGAGAAGGTACGATTCCTGGCTGAGGCAATATTTTTCGCAACATTTAAAGTAAATCAAGAAATGTTCAATTGAATAGCACGGAGAATAAATATTCAAGTATTATTAATAATTAAAGGGTCGATTTAACATGGGAAACACACTGATTCGCCGCGTATGGTAGACTAGAAGAGACTGATGACGTGTTAGACGTTGTTAAATACCATTATCCTTCCACAGAATAAATTAAATTTCACACTAGACATTCGCGGATGGCTCTAAGAGGTCTTATTTCTCAACTCAGTTGGGTATCATCAGAGGCTGCGATTTCTTAATTGAGCGAAGACGCGATATTTTCTGACGTATCGATCGGTTGACTAATCCGACGATCGGATTCACGGCTTTCCAGGGAAGGCGGGTAGACCTTCTATGGAAGGTTGCACTCGAACGCGGCATGCAAGATATCTTCTGGCGGAACACGACTTGCATTCCCATTATCCGAGTCGCCTTGAACTTGATTCGGTCGTCGGCTCTTGCCGACGACGACATTGTAGAGACGAATCGATGCGCTCCTGCCGTGATAGTACCTGATTCATCGATCGATTCGTCGAAGATCGTCGCTGGTCGCAAAAAGCAGCGTTACACGGGGACTGAATGGGTTACCCTACCGTTGGCGTCAAAACACACATACTATCGATAATTGTCGCTGTCGGGACAATGGTTGAGGAACTCGCGTGAAAAACGAGGAAGGACTTTCACGTAGGCTGAGCTGAGATAAACAATGGTTGGCATTTGTAATTATAACTGTATAAAGAAATAATTATTATAAATTATGTTTTATATAAAGTTTCATTTAATAATAATTAATTATTATTAATTTTTAAAAATTATTAAGAATTATTACAATTTTTTTTTATTATTACAAATAATTGTTATAATTATATATCAAGAGAACCATTTTTTATGAAATTCTGCTAATAATGTTTTTTCGTAATAATAACCTTACATATACCTTATACGTATTACTACTATCATTTTCGTGTTATAGCAATCAAAAAATATGACCGGGATAAAAAATAAAATTATAATTTTTATTAGATCAACCACTTTTTCTTGAAAGAAAACACATTTTTTTTATTATAAATATTTTTTCAGCAGAATATCTGACTTTAACGCAAAGATATCATAACATATCACAAAATTTCAATGGATTACATTGAAAATATATACGGTAAAGTCATCGTTGACCCTACCCTGTTATTTAAGAACTGAGAAATCTTAGTTTAAAAAAAGAACTAACTTAGTTAGAAAAAGAACTTAGTTTTTCATGAGAGCTTTCATTCTATTTAAATAGAAAAATTCAAACTCAAGTAAAATGTTATTAATATATACCAAATAAATATTCACTAGTTCTTAGATTTTTCCTCTCAGGATCGCGGTTGAATCGAATCGCCATTCGTCAAGAAGCGAATGCACACGTACCGCGGTCACGAAAAAGTTCGATCGGTGTAGACACATGTAGCGTGATTATGGTACGCCATAATTCGATAGCGTCCTGTTCTGGAGGCGCCGTTAAGGCTTAAGGGCGCACCCGGGGTCCGGCTTTCGAGATTTAACGCGAATAAAGGCGCCCTAGGCAGGCAGTTAAAATTACCGGGACGTTAAAACTGTAACAAATTAGTCGCCGGCACGCTGTACGACGTCGTTACACCGGCCTGCCCGCCTGTCATTATTCTCCCTTTCATCGTTTAATCGCCAGTTAAGTTTCGTGCTCGCCGCGAAGACGCGCCTTCCCTGCCGCCGCCGTCGGTGGCCGCCGACTCGCGTCGCCGGTATGCGGAGCGTGCGACGGCCGCCTTAGGCCGCGGAAAGTTCACTGCTGACTGTAAAATCGGACCCGTGTCATTTTTGCGCTTAACTGCCCCGCTGAAATAATGTTACGTACTCGCAGACGGAGATCCCGTGCACTAATATCCCAAGGAACCCGTTCAGGGTATTAAACGAGCCCACGGCGGGAATTTTTGAGCGAGCATCGCGAACATTGACTCGTTAAACTCGTGTCGAGGGCTGTGAAAAAATTGTGGAACACATATTTGAATATCTGACGCAAGGCATGCAAAACCATTCATAAAGGTGGAGCACGCCGACCTGAGGACTTTTAACATTTTGCAAACAATCGCGTGAAATTTCGAGACATTAATGAAAAAGATTGACGAATCAGAGCGCGCAATGTTGTGGGATGGCCTCTATAAACTTAATTTACAAATTATACTGTATATGACTTATAAGTTATTCAGTATATAAGTTATACTGAAGTCTCTATAAGCTTAACCACAAATTAAAGCTCTATAAGTGTCGCTATAAGTTATACGAAAATTGTAGCATAAACTATTATGGAAACAGTAAATTTAACGATTTACACAGAGAAAAAGATTTTTTGGATTTAATACATTTTATTGCATCCAAGTAAATTTGATCTTTGAAAAAAGAGCTGGTATTTCAATGTGTGTGTGTGTATACATAAGTACGATTTTTCAAATAATTTATTATTTGGCTCAAAGAAAGATTGTTCAGTTAAAAAAAAAAAAAAAATTGTTTTATTTAATTTTTTTATTTAACTAAAAAAATTCAATAATTTTGTTTAAGCCTAATGAAATAAAATAATACTTAAGGTAAAATCATTTTATGAATTAAAAAATTAAACAAATAGAAATACTAAGTCCAAAGAAAATTTTTTCTCGATGTGTACATGATATACGATATAAAAGATCACTCAATAACTACTTTATTAATAATTTTGTGATAAAAAATTAAATGCGTGGTAATTCTGATCACATTTTTGTATGGTTAAAGATTGCAAGAATTTTATTTTTACAATATATCCTCCACAATATTCTCCGCGTAAGCAATGAAAATAATTAAAAATAATTAAAATAATTAAAATAATTAAAAACTAACATAATTTTTTGCAAACATAAATTACAGCCTTATACATATTAATTTTAACACGACGAACGTAAGAAAAAATGAAATGCCCTTCGGGATTTAGACGTTAACAGGTCTGCATTCAATGACGTTTTAGTAATAATGTTGTAGTAATAAGATAAGAGGCGATATAGATTCACGAAACGCGAAACACACATACATACAGTCCCCGCGTTATTGCAGGATATGGCGAAACTAGCTGTATCACGGTCGCTCGTTACCGCGACGCAGAGAAGAGAGATCGTTATAACGAAACGACTAAATTGGACGGCTACCGTTTGGAGATTTCCTCAATCATTTCATCAGCCGTCATCATCAAGCGCTCGGCCGGACTCTCATGGGCCAGATCGGTCCCACGCGATCCCATCGAGTCGTCGCGCTGCGGCAAAGGGGCGAAATTACGCCGTCGCCGTGGTGCAATTCTCAATACACAGTCGTGTATCGTTTCGCCGACTTCACCTCGGTGAAAGAGAAAAAGTTCGCGAATTGCGCCAATCGCGAGAAATTACAGAGACGAGTCGTTAAAATGCCGAGCGACGCACGAACGAACGAGCGCGGAAAGAAATAGCTTAGTTGATTCTGCAAATATATAGCTTGCTAGGAAAAATTAAACCTTGTAACTAAGGAAATTCAGTAGTGCGGCAAAGATACTAGATACGAAAGCAATTGCTAAGCCACTCATAAAGCAAATCCTTTTTTATCGATATTATCTTGGTTCCTGCAACAAATCTCTTCGCATTTCGAGCTAATTGAGGTTTGCAAAACGAATTCATTAATTTTACAAAGCAAGTCACGTAATTAAGGGAGACCAGGGCTATATGATTACAGGAGTATATTGTTCTTGTGGTTTTTTTAGTATTCATTTTGAGAGGAATAGTGAATATAATCGCAAAATGGTTCTTTTAGAACATATTTTTTCCAGAATTTTATGAAAATCGGAATAATATTACAGTTAAGAAATAGAAAAGACTGATTTGGTAATAGCAAAGTAAATGTTTGAGCCTCTCGAAATTTTCTATTAATATTCTCCATCGCAATTGAATAAAATTAACCGATGTTACTAACTAAAGTGAAATTTCTTGCAAGTGTATGATATACTGTTTCTGGTAATAAATGCAATTTGTGCAGCTCTGTGACTTGGTTGCTGTAACACAGTAAACTGTCTGTCCGTATGTTATGACTATGGACTTGCTAAGCTGGCGAGGTTTCCAGTTGCGCATCTTTTTTTTCCCGTGAACGAGTAAGCGCACGTTATTCCGACTACCGAAATAATCGCGCACTCGTCCGGAGGTTGTAACTTTTCAATTAATTTATCGGCTGACTGCCGTCGCGAGTTATCTTATAGGCGGGCATCAGCATAAATTCAATTAAAGACAATGTACTACTTCCGTGACCTTCCTCGCGCACACGCCCCTCCGCCATTCTATGTATATCGTCGTTTATCTCGTACCTCACACCGCACGGCACGTATGTGTAATATACGACGACACGGCGGAGACACGCGTCGGATTTGTTTTATGAAACTTTCGTGAATCTCGGACGGGCGGCGATCGCGCGATCGCGTCGCGCCGGACGCGTTCGACTTTCGTGAATAGCGAAATGATTTCGCGTCCGGAGCGAGCAGCTCTCGCCCATTAATCTAATCGATAAAATCGCCGGTAATCGATAGCCGCGTAAGCCGCTCTCAGTCACGCCGCAACTCGGCGAACTCTAATACACACAAGCGTGTCTTTAAGCATAAGTAACTGTTACTTATGGTGTTGCTTACGACCAGTGGCGTAGAGAGTATTGCGATCTTCATCGCGACTTTTCCATATACAGGGTGCCTCGGGAAGCAAGGTCAACCGGCGAGGAAGTCGTTAGCCGCGCGTGTTAAATCGCCGGCATACATCGGCCTCCCGACGGCGCTGCAATTTTATTGATTTGTTTTACCTATTTGCGCGGGGAAGAACACCCCCTGATATGCATGAATGGGACGGAAATTTTTCTCTTGAAATTGCAATAACGCGCAAATGTACTAAATTAATTTTAAAGTATAAAACAGTAAAACATCGCGCATTCAAATGTTAAAATTACCAATTTTTTATTACTATCTCAATATGTAATTATATGTTACGTAATATATGTGCTTTCTATATAAATTGCAGTGGAACTTTGAGATATCATTGTCGTTACGCACTGAGCAATGTTTCACCTTATTTTTGCACGTAATTTTATCATATAAATTGAAACAGTCAGTGCGCTGAAATTTTTTTAAAAGTGAAATTAGTGTCATGATAGTAATAGTTCCACATCGTTTCCATCCTTGAGTGAGGAATGCTCTATTTCATTTTTGCATGTACTTTCACCATACAAAAGTATTTTTAATTCGGTCAATACAAAGTAATATTTGTAGGAAAATGACGTGATATCGATTCCTTTTGCAAAACTTTCGTCGTGTTAATTGGACCAAATTAAAAACTCTTTTGCATAGTGGAAGTATGTGCGAAAATGAAGCGAAGCATTCCTCAATGTGAGACGAAAACGAAACAGTTACTATCATGACACCAAATTCTTCTACAAAGATTATCTTTTTTCTACTTGCGCCGAATTGAAAACCCTTTTGCATCGTGAAAATACGTGCGAAAAACAATTAAAGTATTGGACGACACTGAAATCCTAAAATATAAGTTCAACACCGATTATATGTAAAAGTGATGCATCGTGACGATTACTCAAGTCAAAATTTTGACTATATGATAATGTCTGCAAATGCCATTGAAGAACCAACAAAGAATCTCAAGATGCAACACTATACATGCGATTATTTTATCTTGTTTACCACAAATGATTAATGTCATATTGAACCGTCCCTTAAAAAGACTTATTTCGTAAATTAGTTAATTCGATTATCTCAGTATTCTATTCGTATTTAATTTTTGTTCTTTATTTCAAGCAGTAATACATGCGGACAAATATGTGCGACGCGCAAGAATACTAAAACAATCTACAAGAAATGTAAACACAGTCCCTCTCCCCTCGTTAATCGTCGCTCACTACAATGAGCACCGTACGATCTCATAGTCAAAACATTCGCGACTTCCAAGACTTAAGTTTAGTTGTGTACCTCTAACGGACTTTTCCGAATGTTTTTGTTCAACCCCGGGCTAACGAGCGATGCGCATATGACAGTTACGTATATCGGTAGTACAACCAAACATCCAGGACCTTCAAGACGGTCACGTGTCTCGCGAACTCTTCCGACTCTTTTCATTCAGTCCCGGGCCGGCGAACGATGCGTATATCACGTGTATCGGTACGTTATCTGTTGTTTCTCTGTATAATCAAAACATCCAGTACCTTCAAGACGGTCACGTGTCTCGCGGACTCTTCCGACTTTTTCCATTCAGTCCCGAGCCGGTGAGCGACACATCACGAACTGCGTGTGTCGGTGTCGAGTGATTAAACTATTTCTTTCGAAACGCATAATTAGTATCTCGTTGGCATCGCGTTATTTAACACGTGTATCGTCGATTGAATGCTGTTTACGCGAGTGTTAGTGTCCAGTGTCGATACCACGATGGAGCAGCCAGGATATTTGGTCGAAAAGCCGGAACAGGGAGAATACCAGGACGCAAGGATGGCGAGGATAGCGACGCATCATATTATTCCCAGGTATGCCAAATCATTTATTACGACGCTCCGTTTGACGTACCTACCGAAAGTAAAATACCCGAGTCGAAATTTAGGCTGGCATTCATAGCTAGTTATTATCCGACATATAATTATAACTTCATTGATTTCCGATTAATCATCAACTTATATCCGTATTTTTAACATTATTTCATACCAGAAACATTGGTCCAAACATCCGAGTCCATGAATATCAATTTGTAATTAATTATGTTCTCAATCAAAGATCTTAAATAACTTACAACTCTATGAATGTTGGCCTTAGAATATAATATAAATTTTACAAATGTTGATTTTTCCGTCTAATAATGCTTCTTGGTTCACAATTGCAATTTTGTTTACATCTGTCAATACTCGTTGGTTCGTAATCTTGTTTACATTTGCCAACGTTTTTTCTGAATGTTTTTTACTTAATCTTTTGCGGAATCTAAATCTTTATTAGTTAATAGCATTATTGGACACATAACTGTTATCTTTTCTTTTACAGCTTCATATTAGCTTCATATTAGCTCTTTTAAGAGCTGATCAAATCTCATCAAAACTTCCATTAACCTCTTCAGTGGTGATTTAAAATAACTATACGACTTCCCTCAGAGCGAATTTTTCTTTTTCATATAAACATATTTAGATTTCTTTTCTCTTTATTGTTATTTTCTTTGAAGAATCTTGAAAGACAGAATACAAAGTATATCTAATTTGTACTTTCTATGAATTAAAAATATACAATAATTCTTAAGTAAATCAAAAGAGAAATTTAATATTTTTTCATGAAAATTTTCTAGTCATACCACTTAAGGGGTTTAGAAAAAAAACAAAAAAAGAAAAGAGAAAAATTAGGAAGAGATGAGATTAAGTCTTGTTCTTTTATCCATTCAACCACATACCAATCCTTGTTAAATAATTTAATATACGCTTATCTGTATAAATTTTGCTCGAATATAGCCAGTTGCCAATCGCGTGTATATATTTGCCAATTAATATATTAACGTAAATGATAAAACCATGTCTCGCTCATTGTTGATTATAGTATATCCGTAACGATGAGGTATCGAGCAATTATCGACCGGGTTCCGTACAAACAATGTATTTTGTTTTAGAGATTTTCCGATCAGACACTATCAACTATCATGTTTGGCAACTGGCGAATAATTTTTATGCATCGAATGCACCCGAGCGCGCAATTTTTTCGACATTTCTCCCGCGAAGGGAAATGCATCGAGGGAGTTAAATAGCGGCCCCAAGATCCTCTCAAGGTAGGTGCTAAGGTAGGTGGTGAGGACGCCGCTTGTATTTCATATTTTGATCTCGTTCCTAATTTAAAAGTCGCTTAATAATGTACATAAGACAACAGGCTTTGCTAAATAATTAGTTAATCCGAATGATTCGACGACTGAATATTCTCATCTTTTTCGGGATCTACACAAACGTTGTGCATTTTTTAAGGTTTTTCGACCGGACGACTAGCGATGAACGAGTGTCGGTTTGGTGCATTCGATGCGTCCGGGCGTTTAATTTTTCTAACATTTTCACCGCGGAAGCGAAAGAACGGCTTTGATCAGAGAAAAATATCATTCTGTTGCTGAGAAGTGTTGCTCAGTTTATTTTCTTTCTTTCTTTTAAATAATTTTTATCTTCAACAAAGAATATTTTTTTTATAATAGTCCTAAAATATACTTATTATAAATTTGAGAAAAACTCATTATTATGTATTCAAAAGAAAAATATATTTTTTTTACGAGAATATTATAAAATTTTAACAAAGCAAAAGTTGATTTAATACCAAGCAAACCAAATTCTTGTTTTAATTTCATATTTCCGATTAAAATATTAAATATATTAAGATTCAGAACGTATTTTGAACAAATTTGATGCTTATGATATACTTGTGATAGATTTATGTAAACTTATGAAGCACTTGAAATAAATAATATTTATTTCAACGCAGTATGCACTTTTCTCTGTATAGACTGTCATTTTGTTCAAAAATATTTGACCGGCAGTCAATGGATGAAATTCTATAAAAATACACTGAGATAAACGAATATTAAATAACGAAAGAATAATTGGAATAATTAAAAATATAAACGAATTTAAAATATTACATAATGCCTGAACGAGTCTTCAAGCTTCTTTAACATAAAGAAAACTGCGATCATTTGCAGTATCAAGGTAAGTCAACAGTTTATATATCTTTAGACTCTTCATTGACGCATCAAATTCAACAGAATTTGCAGAGTCAATGTAGAGTCAAAATTTCGACTCGGGTGGCCTACAAGTTCGACGGTATTCGCAGACTTAACCTAAATTTCAATTCAGTGTACTTTTTGCAATTTGCGAGTGTATATAAAACAAGTGAAATTCAACGGGAAACAAATCGAACGACTGATTTTTTGCTATAATATATTTGTGTTTTTCTAACATCCGCCATATGTTAAATTAACATAAATATCTGAGCGGACTTTTTAGGACATGTGAAACATTTCGTGTTAGATTTAGAATAGATTAGATAAAAATACGATGGATTTAGAATAAAAATACGGTATTAATACTAGAATTAAATACGATATAGAGAATGTATACCATAATTGAAGGAGCCAGGAAGAATAAGCCGCTCGATTATTATTTCATCTACTCGTTATCAATGCGAATTTTTTAAACGCAAAAGGGAGCCGTTTTGCCTCCTTTTTGGAACGAATGATATTTCTCCTCGGCTTCGCGAGGTCTCTTCAAGACGATCGCATAATTTAAACAATACGACACGCCAAGTTCTCTCAACCGCACTTGTCGGATTATTATTCCCACGACGGCGTGCACAATCCTCAGCATGACGAAGTCTCGCGTTGTTTCGTAAAGACTTTGCCTTCGATAGTTTGCAAAATCGCGATGTGATTGTGGAATCGAGGCGCAAGTGTCCGCTGTTAACACTCTCAATGCTTTCAACAAAAATTCTGAGTCTTTGATTCTCTGAGCGAGTGCTGATTGATCTTCCAATTGATCCGACTGTCGGCATTGCGAAAGGCCGCTTGTAATTTCGCATTACTTTACTTGGTGCGCGAACCGCAATTCTGTTCTGCGTACAAATTAAATACCGCATTGACAAGTCGAAGGGAAGATTGAACACTCGAATAGACCGAGACTAAATGTTCTATGTTTCTAAATTTTGAAATTACAATTTTTCAAACAAAAACAGAAACAGTATATCATATATTTGCAAGAAATTTCATTTCAGTTAGTAACACATCGCTTAATTTATTATTCAATCACGATGAAAAATATTAATATAAAATTTCGAGAGATTCGAAAGTTTACTTTGCTATTATCAAATTTTTTTTTATTTTTTAGCTAATAAAAAAATAAAAATAATACTTCTTTCGTGTTAAGTTTGACAAATGTGTAGATTTTACATAAAATTTGTTCGAAGATAGTGTTCGAAAGATTCGAAGATTTTTGTTAATTTTCCTGTATTGATGTTTTGACATAATGTTTGTGTTTTCTTTTTACATTCGCTCTGCATTAAATCAACACAAAAATTTGAACATGTTTTAATATTACAGCCATTCGTGCGCGCGCTGCCCGTCCCGAAGATATTAAAAGATCGAAATCGACTCGATCATCGTGGAATGTCGTTCATGACGGAAATCGATAAGGAGACGCGGCGTACAGGATTTTCCAGGAAAAGCGCGTCGTTTAATTTTGTTATATCACGTCCGCGGCGGACGAGTTCGCGCGGCTTTCGATGATTACGTTGTAGCGATGATTAACGAGTGGCTTTCGGACCGCGTGTATCCCATTAATCGTCCGTCCCAAGCACGGAAGTTAAGAACTTACCGGTCATTACCAGGGGACATAGTAACCAAGGGGCTAATGCGGAATCCCCGAGGTGATTAATGTCGCGGTTGCGCTATTACCCGCCACGATGGAGATGCACTTTTGCGAGCTCAATGTGGGCCTTCGTGCGTGATGGCACACTTTCTTGCTATCAGTCCGCGTGTTACCCACTTTGTTGCTCCCCACGCATCGCCGCGACATGCGAAAGTGCGAGGAAATTGAAAATAATACTTTTGAATGCGCTGGTTATACACTGAGAGAAAAATATAGTTGCTTTTGGCGTCAACTATACGCTTTTATGATTTTAACCACAAAAATAATTGGAAGAACCATTGTTTTAGTAAGTGTTATTAGAAAGATGGTTCTTCTACTTATTTTTCTGGTTAAAATCACAAAAAAGTATAGTTAAAAGTAACTATATTTTTCTCTCAGTGTAAAGGAATAACTTCTCGAGAAAGAAATTAGTCACACCTGCATGGAGAAAATTACTATGCTTGCTATATCCACATATTCCATAGAGAGAAAATTTATGCGATTTCTAGTGAAATAAATACGGCAAGAAAAGTTGCTGTTATTATACATATCTATCTATACAGTTCTCATAACCATAGTTCTTGTGTTATATAATATTCAGTTAGTGTATCCTCATACACATAGTTGCCTCAGCTGAAGAAATATTGCTATCTCTCTGTTATGGTCTGCAGAATTAATACTATGGTTAAGAGATCCGTAGAGTTTGGTTGTACCATACCATACTGAGAATACTAGTCAAACACATATGGATAGGCAGTAAAGAAAGTTAGTGTACCACTTCCAGAATAAATGTGTGTGTGTGTGTGCTAAAACTGCTAAGTTGATGATTTTTAAACTTTAAAAATATTTCTCAAGTCTGATACTATTTGGCGCATTATGCCCTTAAAATTAGCGGAAATTGAACATCTTAGGTCTTCCAAATTGATACATGCTTCTAGAATCTGGCAATCCTGTTGTAAACCGAAAACCCATGTCGGGAACAAAACATGACACTCAATTGGGTCAAGAATGACGGTCCCAATTGACATCGTAGCGGGATAATCAATTTTAAAACAAATTGGGGGATTCGAAATGTATACTATTTCTAGGCAAATCTTGGAGGATTTCTATCGGGGGTTGAAAGAAAAAATCGATTTACACGTCGGCGATGATGTCCGGCTCGCAAAAATGCGAATCCGCGCGGAGCGGAACGACCGGACGATTCTAAAATCGTGCACGAAGGACGAACGCGTTCTATCGTCCGTGGGTCGGTCGATTGTACGAACGGGCGGTGTGACTCTTGTCGTTCGACTCGGCGTCCCTGGCAACGGAAGTCGAAGAAACGGCGGCGAGTTTTTGCGAAATTGTTGCCGAACGCATAAAGACGAGTGCAGAGTGTTCTGCGAAGCTCGCGGCCGAAGGCGGCCGTTTCAATGATTCCGCTCGCGGACGCGATGCGCCGTTTTGTCGGCCGCGAGCCGGCAATAAATTTCCGTCGGCGCGAAAATTCTCCGCGGGGCTCGCGATGGCCTGGGAGCTCGACAGGCGGCTCACGTGGGCACACGTACGTGATTCCATCGGAAGTCCATTAAGTCCCTCTGCCGTGTAGGCACGCGTGCGCGCACCCACGCGCGCGAGCGTTCGCCCGAGCGAGACGCCTCGTGTGCGCGATCCTCGCGGGTTTACACCGGAAAGAGACCTGTAATTGTCATAAAGTGTATTTAGTTAGAGAATTTTAATAAAAATTCGGTAACAGCAAATATGATAAGGTAAATGTACCAATGCCCGGACATTGTTATTATTTTTATATTTGAATATGAATATTTCAACTTTCAACGTACAATACATACAATTGGTATATATTTAATATTTATATTTAGTGTACGTTGAAAGATGAAATATTCAAAATAATAAGAATGTCCGGATTTAGGTACATTTACCTTAATAATAACCAGATACATAGTAGATTTGATGTACAATGACTTTTAATCACAGTCAAATGGACTGAGGATTTTGAGAATAGTTGTCAAATATTTGACATCTGTTATCGAGTATTTGATAACTACTCGGAGTTTGGGGTAAGTTGTGAAATCATTCAATTCTGTTTGATGAAATATTTGGTATATTTATTTGTTAACGCAACGAAATATTTGGTGACTATCAACTGTACTTATAAATACATATTATCTAGTGGTATTCCTTGCATATTGATTATTGTTGAGTTGTTTCCAATATTTGCTAGTAAATATTGCACTGTCACGCATTTGTTGAAAGTTAAAAGAATATATTATAAACGTGAGTATAAAGATATCGTCATAGAGCTCATAAGACTCACTAGTTTGTTCAATCATGAGGTAAAATATCGACTGAGGTTTGAGAAAGGATGGAAGTAATCGAATCGAATAAAACCGCGGACGGAATTTCACGTATAAAAACGTCGATGTAAAAAATAAATATGGATGTCTTAAGGCAGTTTAAACAGTACGCGCTAAGATTAAAAAAAATAAAAAATAATGTTGAGATTAGGATGATCGTATTGGGTACTATGCGTAAAAAATTGTTACTTTTGCACAATAAAGACTCATTAAAATATATTTTTATACCTTTTTCAATCACAAGTTTTTTCACAACTATTTTCATATAAATGGCCTTCAAAATAATATCTGGAAATTATTTGGATGAATTGCTGTATAACCTTGTTTTTTATAGATACATTCAAAATAAAAAAATCGTTATCTTATCTCAATTGAATTTATATTGAATGAAAAAAAAATCTTTATCTTATCTCAAATGAATTTATAAATGAATTTACATATATTCATTTTATTCTTATCCGGCTAATTTAAAAATTATCTAAGCGCAACATTGTCGAATTCTAATCGCGAGTAGCTTCTCATAAATCCGACATTATGACAAAAGTGTAAAATCTTGTAACGTAGTGTTATCGAGCACCCTGTATATGCCGTGCTCACACTTCGCATGATACGCCGCAATATCAATAAACACACCTGGCTATATCGCATTTACTCATCGCTTGATCACCGCGGGATTTCGCGCTTATCGCGCGTGTTCTTTTCGCCGGCGCTCCCGATTCCTCCGCCATTGCGTTTAATTAAACATCAGCTGCGCTGCTTCTATCGGGCCGCACTTTGCTCCTCGATAAGAGGCCGCTTTGCACTATTTCGCGCCAATGACAATGAACATCGCGCACCGCTCCAGCTCGCGGGGCTTTTAATACACACCCGGCGACCTCGCGATCCTAATCGCGGACAGTGAATTATTGACGGACGATCGTAACGCATTGCGGGCAACGCGCGAATGAAAGGCCGGATTGTCGACGGCCGTTGTGTCGAGACTATTTCCCGGCTGGGGGGAGGAGGGGGGAGAGGACACGCAAGCCGCAGTGTGCCAGATGCGTTTCCTTCGGAATGCGGACAAATTAATGACGACAAATTCCTTTCGCGCCGGTCTGTAAATGCGCGCTCGTTCGCCTCGATTTCGAGTGAACTAGCGAATCGCGACGAAAATTCTCAGAAAATCCTCCCAGTCTTGTTAGATGAGTCCGCTTTTCATACATTGAAAATGTCACAGAGTATCTTAGAGGAATGTACGATCGCGGACAGAAAGTTGTTCGCTATTTTTGCGTGAATTTTGAGACGCATCTCTCCGACAGAAGAATTCTTCCGAGTATCTCTACAGAATAAATTAAATAAAGCAATTTTAAATAGATACTCATCAACTTTTCCAAAATTTATAAATAATTCTCAGGAACATCCAGATACATAATAAAAAATAAAATATTAATTTCAACATATTTTATATTCTCAGAAAAGTCACTCTAAATTTTGTGTAAAAGTAACTCACTCGTGGTTGCTTATTGATGAATTACGAATGTTAAGTAATTACTTCGATTAGTAACTCACCGATTTGTCTTTCTTACATTCATGTTTGTTATTTTGACTTTAAGTACGATGCAAAAAAATAACCTAAAAAACGGTAAAAAAATACATGGAGGACTAGTTAAAATAACTCGTAAGGAATGTCGATAAGATATTTGCTCATATAATGTGAACATGTACAAAGGCGAACGCGTTATAATTGATCTTTCATGTTATATTAACATATGATATTAATTACTTAACTTATTCATGATAAAAACATTTTCTTTTAATAAATTTTATTGTTCTACATGTGTCAAGATTTACAATGAATTGAAGACTCGCTTTTTAATATCTCTTGTTAATATTAAAGTGACTTTAAGAAATTGAACAATTGTATTCATTTTTTGAACAATTGTATTAAAGAAAGTCAAGATAATATTCCATTTCTGAGTATACTGAATATACAGAAAATATCAAATACAATGAGTATATTCTTCGCTGAAATGCTGTACTTATAATTATTGACTCAGTTGTGAGTATAGCAATGTAATAATCTCATTGGAAGAATTAGTTCATTAGAACGACGATTTCTGTCGAGCCCATTCTACAATAAGCAGCAAACAGTAAAAAGTAGGAAGTAAGAGTAAGAAATTGACCAATCATAGTTGATTATCCGACTATGATTGGTCCATTTTTTACTCTCATTTCTTACTACCATTATAAAATTGGCTTTGCTGATGTAGATTACAAACACAGTGCACGCAAATCGCATAGAAATAGTTAATTCCATAGAAGGTTGAATTTACCGCAGTGTATAACGAATTTGTCATTAAAGTAATATTAATATAACACACCATGAAAATAATTACATATCGGTAATATGTTAATTTTATATTGAGATATTATATTGAACAGTAAAAATGGATAACACATAAAAATTTGAACATTTGAACGCAAGATTTCTAGTTGTGCAGGAACTACACACACAACACCTTTAAATAATCGAATGATGTACTCTACTGATGTCACATTCACGTCACATCCACTGCGCATACCCGAAAAGGGGACGCATTTAACAACATTGCGTTCTCCTTGCGTTGTCGAGTAGCTGCGGCGTCGTCGCTCTCATCGAGATAACCTGATTTCTTTTCTTCCGCTTTTCATGCGACATCCGTCATCGTCCACCCTCGTCGCGTGCTTCGAGATAATCGGGGATCGTCACGCGGATAACTATAATCGCTGCGTGCGTGGTATATCTTGGAACAATGGAAAATAGGTCAGAGCGACTTCGCGCGCGTGGATTACGTTGGATTTTTCAGTCTCCGCGCGGTGTATGCGTCTGTGTAATGTTGTGTTTAGTTATTATCCTCAATGAGCGACATTCAGTCGCCTTCGGACAGGTTCCGTACAAGTCGTAAAGAGTTCGCTGGCCCCTCGGCTTGAGTGTCGCTCAAGCGGCGCATCAGGATGAATCACCCAGGCTCGGATTACAAGATCTTCCGCCAGGATAATCGTTTCACGCGTTTGCACCGAACCTGATAAAGTTGCGCATTTAGTTGTCCCAGTAAATCGACCTCTTTTCCTTTCGTAATGTCAATGACTTTATTAACAATGACGTTCACGATTACGCGGGAATATCGATAATAGAACAGATAGAGCCGCTGCGAGTCTGCAAAGAAAATTTAGCACGGCGGCAAAGAGTTAGACCGAATTAGGCAGAATTGTAGTGTAAAATTGATGTTAGAAAAGTGACGACAATACGCGCGCACACATACACATGTGATGACGCATCGGTGTTACATAGTGACGTGTAATAAGTAGGATAAGAACGATCGAATGCGTGCATTTAATCCGACCCTGGAATCACCTGGGCGAAGGCTGTTTTATTATGCAAATACGCGGTGGTTTCGCGCGAGCCACGCCACGAGGATACTAAATGCACTCGGTGGATGCACACGTCGGCGGAGCAGATGCGTTCATATCGGCAACGAGTCGATCGGGAGATTCGGAGCCGCGTGTTGGACTGCGCCGCAATTTTCGATAAACCGCGTCAAATTACAGCACAGCGCGTTAAATAATAAGCACGACAAATCTCTCTCAAAACAACTTCTGTAATTAAATACCACATTTTGTGTCGAAACATTGTGTCTCTTATATTGCCGTTTAAGGGAAACCGGGGTTAGATAGCACGCTTTGCGGAATTTCAAACTTCTCAAACGACTGATCTCTCTGAAGCATAGTGAGTGTATTTTTTGCTGAAATGCTGTACTCATAACTGGTGATTCAGTTGTGAGTATAGCGATGCAATCAGCAAAATTAGAATCCGAAGAATCAGTTCATTAAAACGACTGATCATTGAGAGAAAAATATTTAGTATTCATAATTATAAATATATAGAGAAATAATTACTATAAATTTTGATCAAGACAATCATTTTGTAGTCAATTGTACTATAATTTTAGTGATAATAATGTTATTACTACTTGTTATTACTATCTTAATGTTATTAATGTTATTACTATCTTCGTGTTGAAACAAGCAAAACGTATGGTTGGGGACAAATTGGACTTAAACCATATTTTTTTATTATTCCAATACGATAGTAGTAGTAACATGTATATAAGATTATTATCACTAAAATTATAATATAATTGACTAAAACGTCAATCATTATCTTGACCATAATTTATAGTAATTATTTAAAATAATAGTTAAAGTATTTATAAGTATTAGTTAAAGTATTTGCTAAAGTGTTACTAATCATCTAAAGTGTTACTATCATTTTCATCTGAGTATTGATTATCGATGATATACTCCTTTTACTGTTTCAATCAGAGACATTTCTACTGATTAACTCTAAGAGAGATTGTTGTGATTGACTATATAAACATAATAGAGGCAACCTTTCTTTTTCTATGTCCGCAAATGATCCTGGAAATCGTATATTTTCTCCTCTGATAATCGAAATAAGAACATATTGCAACTGGCCATATTGCAGGATCAAGTTAGTTAGAAACAAATGTCAAATATTTAGCTATTACTAAAATCTTTAGTCCATTTGATTAAAAGTCCATTGTACATCAAATCTATTATGTATTTGGTTATTATTATCATATTTTCTATTTGTTATTATTATCATATATTTGCTATTAGAATTTTTACTTAAATTCTGTAACTAAATACGTTCTGACCAGTTTTTGCGCGTGTTTGCACCTTTCAGAGCTAAATCACTGGATGAAGCCGCGCGTATTATGTACATAAAAACTCAAAGTGCCACTATAATCCGCGGTGTTTACAACCAATTATCATTATCGTTGTCGCGCAAAATGCGAGGACGTAATCTTTCGTGGCGAACGCGATTCGGCCGCGTATCCGTTCGTGTATCGACACGTCGTCGGCAGGTAACCGCAGCCAATCGAAACATGGCACCGTGCGGTTTACGGACACGCCATTCCGACACGCGAATAATATTAAATGCACTTTGTGAATACTTAATGCCGTCGCGCGTAAGCCTCCCGCGGAAGGGCTGCGCGGATTCCTCGCGCTTTCACACCGGATCGCCTGATCGATGTACTTTAATATTCGTCGAGGGCTGACAATTCTTCCCGGCGAAGCCCTACGTGGGAACCCCAGGAATACGAGATAGCGGATAAGCGGCCGAGCGCTAAATGTAGGGAATATCGCAAATACTTCGCGCCGCGCGTCGCATTTGCATGACATCGCGCGCGTCTCTCGTATCTTTCTTTTCCTCCTTTTCTTTTTCCCTTCCCCCGTCAATCGAAGGTTTAAACTCCTATTCGCGTAGTTCGGAAACTTCTTCGGCGACGAGTGCCGTCGCGGCTGCTTATCGAGACGAGAGGCGCGGCCGTACGGCTCGAGCCGCAGCAGCATAACTCCTCGTTTCCTGCATATCCGAGATATGCACGGGGAAAATGTAATAGTAAAAATTACGTTAAAATTATATTTCTTTCCACGTTTCTCGTAAAACTGCACTATAAAAATAAAATTCCCTGACACATATCTAATCCTGGACATTCTTATTATTTTGGTCTTTTAATACGAATATTCAAATTTTCAACAAAGAATATACGTACACTGTAAAAACTGATGTGTTAAATTTAACATTTCATGTGTCCCAAATTATCCACTCTCATTTATGTGTAAATTTAACGCAAAATAAATGTGGTAAAAAGTAACACGCATAATATGGAAAAAATTAACACAAGAATTTAATATTTAAGAATTTAACTTGAATACCGTTAAGAATCACAGGTTGTATTAAGTTGACATTTAATATGTCAGACATAGATTATGTCAATTTAACATTTTTATTTCATCAAAACCGTAGATTAATACTTCTCTCAAATATTAAAGTAACGTTTTATTTTAGTTAATTTAATATTATACATATGTCAATTTAACACAAATTGATTCCTGACAGTATTCAAGTGTTAAATTCTTGTGTTAATTTTTTCCATATTATGCGTGTTACTTTTTAACACATTTGTCTTGTGTTAAATTTACATATAAATAAGAGTGGATGATTTTGGACACATGAAATGTGTTAAATTTAACATCAGTTTATTCGCATTTAAAGAACAATACACTAAGAATGTCCAAAATTAGGTGCGTACTCGGACATTTCCACCTTACTAAAATTGTAGTATAAATTACTGTAGAAATAGTAAATTTGACGATCTATGTAATATAAAATATAAAAAATATTGATTACAATAATTTTGTCGTAAAAGGTCAAATGTGTATAATATTTTTAAACAAATAATATAAAAGTGTCCCATACTTCGTGTACATGTAGATTAGGTCAAACTCAAAATTCTTCTACTATTTTGCAAACGACCAATTTTGAGTTATTAATTAAAAAAGATTGACGGATGATTGCGTGCGATAATACAACAAAATGTTATATAACGAATAACTAAAATATCAATCAAAAAATAGGAAAAAGGGCAATTCGAGTTCAAGCACAGGACTAATAGTGCTATATACTATATGGGTAAAAACCTTCGAAATAATATTAAGTAATAAATTAATATTGAAAAGTAGCCGTCATAACTATAAAAAACATAAAATAAAATAAATTAAAGAACAATACACTAAATATTTACAAAGTGCATACTTAGTGTATTGTTCTTTAATTTCAAGGCATTTTTTTTTTAGCATTTTGTTAATGCTAGGCATATAAATCTGTAATTATTTGTATTTCGAAGACATGGCGATGTTATCGTTGACAGGATCGGTTTACTTTTAGCTGAACTCAACAAAGGTATTTTATATTGTCAGTTTTAATTATTTATTATATTTCAATTTTACTTATTTTTATTTTATTTTATATGTTTTTTATAATTATTACAGCTACTTCTCAATATTAATTTATTACTTAATATTATTTCGGTCTTGTCGGCCTTAATATTGCGACTAACATTCATGTCAATTTGCGCAGGTATTTTACTTATTGTAATGCGTTCGTGTCGTACACCTTGAGTTTTATTATCACTGAAGAGGGTTTATGGTTGAGCCGAAACGTATGATTGTTTTATATTGATTATTCATGTTCAATAAATATTACATTTCCTAACACAAGGAAGGTTTTTACCCATATGGTATATAGTACTATTAATCCTGTGCTTGAACTCGAATTGCCCTTTTTCCTATTTTTTGATTGATATCTTCGTTTGCGAGTTCTTTTTTCTTTCTCTGAATAACTAAAAGTCTACATGATTACTTGCAGAGTGGTAGAGGACTTTTTTGGTCAATTTGATCTACAAACACACTAATTAATTATTCAAAATTGGTTGTTTGGAAAATGATAGAGGAATTTTGTATTCAGTTTGTTCTAATGAATCTTCATATATACGAAGTATGGGACATTCCTCAGACACCGTGTGTAATAATTTGGTTCATAATTCTACATGAGCTAATATTAAAAAGAGTATTATCATAATTTTCAGTACAATATTTTCTCTGTACGTGAATTGGTTCCAGAATAAAATTCGTCCTTAGCGACAATATCGATTTAAGGAGGATCGAAAAATGTCCTCCTTAATAAGGACGCGTGCGAACGAGCGGATCAAATTTCTATAACGGAAATTTACGATGCGTTTAATTCCCCCTCGGTACGGGGCGAGAGTGAGCTGTCGATACTTTTATGCGAAATCACGCAAAGTTATTCGGCAGCTCGTCGGAAAAGTATCAACGGCCCGACAGTCGCCGACATTCGCCGGACAGGTTTAAACGCTAATGCCGACGGTGCCGCGAATCGCATTCGCGCAACAAGTGCACAGTGGCTCTCTGTCTCTGTCGCCGCGGAATAAATCGGCTGATCGCCATCGGCGCACTCGTACTCGAATATTGACACATCGTCGACAGGCGGGCGAAGCCCATCGAGAGGCAGTTTCCGCGCTCCTCTCGCGGTACCATCGAGAGTCCCCCGAATGACAATGGCGCACGTGGGCGTCGGTGACGGAGTAGTTGTTCTTCGGAGGTGTTTAGAAATCGAAGGGGGGCGCACCGGACGTGCGCGCTATTGTCTCTCACCCGTTGTATCGGTGACGAAGCACCGACGATTCCGCTCCGACCTATTGCACAACGACAACGACGACGACGAGGACGAGGAGGGACAAGGGAGCGTTAGGCCGCACGTAAGAAAAGGGGGAAGGAAGAGGGAAGAGAAAAAAAAAGGAAGCATTGGCCGGTTGAGACTCACTGCGGATTTTAATGCGGGGGAAGCCACTTTCCGAATCATCGGTGGTCGTAACGATAAAACCGCGTTTTTTACGAGGACTCGTCGAGAGGGTCCCGGTGATCTCCGCGCCCGTTCCGCGAAACCGTTTTGTTTGTCCGCGAGTAAGTAATCGCGATAAATTCCGCCGTGGATTCGCGACGGAGATTCTGCCTACGCCCGCGAGAATCGCGCGAAATTTTTAGCGCCATATTTGCGAGATTAAGTGAAACCGAATGACCGCGATTCAAGGGGTTACATGTACACCTAAGCGATCTGAAAAACACCCCATGTGCCTGAAGTTTTCTACTGACTACATTATCGATTTTATGAAGATGAATTTTTGATGGATGATTCTTCATACTTTCATTCAAAGATTACCTGAGGCCCGTTACAAAAAATTGAAATGTAATACTGTTATTATAAGATAAGGGCGTTTTTGGTTTACTGATTATGAATATGAAGTCAAATGTATAAAATTATTTGTATAAATAATAAAATTTAAACAAAACACGTAAAACGTTAAAAAAAATTATTTATACAAATAATTTCTCGGTTTGGCCGAGACTCGAACCATTTTTGACACACTAATTTAGTACAGATTTGAAATATTTCGGTTAAATCTCGGCTAAAGAAATTTAGAATGGTTCGTGTCTTTGAAGCTATGCCGATTTTGTTAAAATTTTAATTAAAATTGCCAGATTTCTCTCGGTTTGATCAAGATTCGAATCATTTTTGACTATGTTAGCATAGATTTTAAATATTTCGGTTGGAATCTTGGCTAAAGAAATTTAGAATGGTTCGTGTCTTTGAAGCTATGCCGATTTTGTTAAAATTTTAATTAAAATTGCCAGATTTCTCTCGGTTTGATCAAGATTCGAATCATTTTTGACTATGTTAGCATAGATTTTAAATATTTCGGTTGGAATCTTGGCTAAAGAAATTTAGAATGGTTCGTGTCTCAACTATGTTGATTTTGTTAAAATTATTTAACTATATTTTGTATTCAATTTTATTTCTTACGTATTTTTGTTACACTTGTTGATGATAGGAATGAGAACATTAAAAAGCTATAAACTGCCTGGGAAACTTAAAGTGGGCCAAAATGAAAAAATATGACCTAAATATTTTTTGTACTTCTACATTTGTTCCAAATTAGGAAGAAATCGGAGTGTAACTTTTGGGTAGGTTAGGTTTGTTTGTAAGCTACATTCGGCTTGATACTCCAAAGACAACTTGAGCTTCTTGTTCCCTTAAATATCAACCTGGAATTGTATTATTATGCAAAAGTGATCTTTTAATAATATTTCAAAGAAGTTGAGAAAGGTGGAAAAAGCTCCGACGAGGAGGGGTAAGAGGGACTGTATACCGCCGACCTGCGCGCTAATCGACCGCAACTGATTTTATTCAAAATGTTATAACTCCGGTATTTTTGCAAATTTCATCCCAAAACTCGCAGGGAATATTTGTGAAGGATTATACTTTCGAGAAATATTTAAAAAAATTCAATTTTTCGCGCAGACTTTAGCTGGTTTGTGTAGCCCCTTAATCCCAATCTTTCTCGCACTTTTCCCTTTCTTCTCAACGTCCACTTCCTTGCGTTTCTCCTCCGAGCTTGGAATACTTTCTAAGAAGGGTGGTGGAGGATTTTAAAGAATCTTCGGACACACATATATACTCACACACAAGAATATCTGCATATCAGGGACACGATAATTACAACGGAGCCAAAGAGGGAGATTTTCGTAGAGATAGGCAACAAAGAGCCCCGTCGAAATTTCGTTTCGTTGTAATCTGCTCGGCATCGTAGCCCCGCCATGCCACCTCGTAGAATTTCTACTCGATAGAGACGGTCGATACGCGACCGTCCTACAAGACACTTTATCGGAGTGACGCGCGCCCCAAGTGGACCGCCTATCGAGAGAGTCCATCGAGGGGAGAATTAAACGGCGGCAAGCCGCGACGATAGTCTATCAATATAGATCAGCACATAGCCGTGATTGCATATTATATCCGCGGCTATCGCTCCTTAACGATCGCGGAATCATTCCGGAGCTCATTGACGAGCACCATTGTCGAGTTCGCTGAACGATTCCGCTCGCGTTCCGCCGCGAGGTTTTCCTCGGCGCGCGGCTTGAAAGCGGACTGGTTTTTGTGACGCGCGAGCGCGCGGATCTCGTTAAATTCCATCTCGCTCTATCGATCGGCGAACGAGATCCGCCGCGCGAACGGAGATGCCGCGCGATGCACTGCGGGCGCGCGCACCAGTGTCCGTGTGTATGTGTATACACGCACCTCTCGCCGTTTGTACCCTCGCGTATATCGCAGGTGTGGCCTGCGACAGGATGTGTCAACGCTTGTGGAAGCCGGTCACGTAGGTGCGCGCGCCGCGATTGTGGCCGGTGCATTAACCCCACGAGGATGTAATGAACAAGACGACCTGTCGAAACCTCTTTCTTTCCCTCGGCGGGATACCTCGCCTTTTGGGAGAGGAGTCGCGTACGATCGAGCGGATAGCGCACAGGAAAACACAAGCGACAAAAGTTGAGTAGGCAAAGCGGTAAGCCAGCCACATGTTCGTCCCTTATGGTTTAAGAATAATCGATCGGCCACTTTTCTTAAGTCTTACTACCTGCGCTTTCCTGTGAGGTCACGGCCCTAAATCTTCCAGGCGGTACACCTCTGGAAGTATCCTTCAACCGGCGAAAACCGCATGTCGCGGGACGAGACGAGACGAGTCGTCGCGTCCAGAAAAAAGTCCCTCGTGCGTCTGAAATCTGTCGTGCTGTTTTGTTCGCGACACACATTTTCGTTCCCTGCATTGACGCAAACCGCTGCCACTTATATGTAATTGCATGTAATTAAAAACATATAATGTTAAATTTTGTTACATTGCATTTATTTGCTACATTGCATGTAGATACGGAGAAGATAAATGAATATTACAATTTTGTTGATAACGAATATGACAACTCAAATTGTTGTATAGGGGAGGAAATGGTAACATGGATTACTTTCTTTGTTAACTTGACAGAAAACTCAATATTAAATGTAATAATTGCATCAATAATTGCTGCAAGAGCTTAGAAAATATATTTCTTATAATTATTAGAAAAAAAAATCAACTATTTGAAGAACACATATTTTTAATTTTTTTTTTTTAAACAAGTTACAAGGAATAGGTCTTGGAAATGGGATGTTATATTAACATGAAACTAAAAGAAAAAAACTTCGTTTTTATTATTATAAAATTATTAATGTTAAAACAATATTTTAGTTGAATTCCTTGAAATGTAAAATTCATAAGTTAAAAGTAAAAATAAAAATTGTCTATGAAAGTTAAGAGAAATCAAAAGTTCAGTAAAATTGTATAAAAATCCTTTTAGACCTATAAACAGAAATATCAGAAAAACATCACACCCACTGCATAAGACGTAAGTTCCTTATTTTCTCGTCTTAATTTCTTTATTGACGTAACAACACTTTGAAGAAAAAATAATTAAATAATTGTAACATGAAACACTTGATTCCATATCACCACCTACCGCTATTTTCCAAACGATTCAACAGATTTTAAAGTGTGAAAAATATTCCCAAATATTTAACTCTGCGATTTTATATGTGTAGGCGAGACAGGGAATAAATGTCCTATATTTCAGAATTTTGAAGTTACAACTTCTCAAGTCACTAATTGTTGTGACTGAATGTATAAACATGATCGACAACTTCCTTCTATGTATTAGTGTCCGCCACGATTCCGTTAACCGTATATTTTATTTTGTGATAACTAAAATACGAACATGCAGCAACATAGCCATCTTGTCTTGGTACCGGGTTTCAGTTGCTCAGTAGCACAAGATAAAGAAGGCCACGTATAAAATATGTATCCTGATTAGTAGTTTCAGAGTCTCCGCGAGAGGTCTCCGCAGCCCTCCTGCCGGCCTTTAATTATGGGTCAACTTTACCTCGTCCGTTTACATGTCCTATTTAAATCATTTTATGAATAAAAATTTATAATTTATTATCAGAAACAGTATATTATACACTTGCAAGAAATTTCATTCTATAGTATGCGACGATGTTCTAGCTATAGTAGAACATTGTTTAATTTTAAACAGTCACGATGGAGAATATTAATATAAAATTTCGAGAGGCTTGAAAATTTACTTTGCGCTATTTACAAATCAGTTTTTTCTATTTCTCGACTATAATATTATTTTGATTTTAATGAAACTCAGGGAAAAGCATTTATGTTCTAAAAGGACTATTTCGAAATTTTGTATCCACTATTCCCCTCAAAATAAATATTAAGAAATAGCACCTGAGCCATATAGCAAATATACACTTAACAAAGTGGCGATGTGCGCTGTTATATGCTTATACATTAAGTGAAATTGAACAAAAAAATCCTTTATCATTTTGCAAATAACCACGAAAATTTTTAGTTAATAATGAAAGAAAATTGGTATATGATTGTGCGCCATAATGCACAAATCTTCTTTAATTATTATCTAAACAGCTATGTAGTCATTTGCAAAATGGTAGAGAATTTTTTATTTAGTTTGATTTAATGTATAAGTATACAACGTCACTTTATATATTATATCGCGTGTGATCATTTATCAATTTTTTTAAATTAATATCTCGAGATTTATTGCGAAAATCGCAAAATGGTATAAGACTTTTATGTTACTCTCAATCCGTTCTACGTTCCCACAAGAATTACGGAGGGGAATCTGAGACTTGTGTGTGTGTATAATTTTTATATAGAAAAATCTCTTTCTTTTTTCTCTCTCCGTCGGTGTACGAGGTTTTGTCTTGCTTGATTGTAGCGAAAGCGCTTTATAAGCGTCGCTCTTCCCGATAATTGCTGTACGCCCTCCATTTTTTCACGCGTTGGATTTACAGCTTCCCACGCGCGCGCACGTTCTCTCTTTCGTCGGGGCGAGGAACGAATTTACGAATCGACGACGCGAGGCCGTTTCGACGACAGTAGCTTATGAATGAAGCCGATCCGTTTATGGGCGCGAACGAGGCGGTACCCGAACGCGCACCGTCGATCAGGGTTTCGTTTAAATGCCTCCGAGCAGTCGCAAGATCTACGGCGGCTTTAAGCGAACTTCGAGGTGCGAAGGTGCGAGGATGCAAATTGTGAGTGCACGAAGAGAAACGATGGCGGCCGCGATGATCGAGGGCTTTATTATGCGCTTCATTTGTCGTCCGCGAAAACCGATCGGCCGAAGTTTGTCCACGGCACTAAATCAGACAAGAGCTATTAAGGCGGAGCGATTAATTAATCTAGCCTTTTGAGTACGAATTTTAATGGGCAAAACGCGCGCATGTGAGCTCAAGGCCGGCAATTAATTTCGTATTTAAATACGCCGTACGCTCCGGGCGTTAAAACGAGACGAGAAATTACCAAATGAATTTTACGAGGAAACGGCGGTGGCAGAAGAGGATGAAGAGGAAGAGGAGACGAAGGTGGAAAACGTAGACTACTACGCGGAGGGGTTACAGACGACAGACGAGATTTGAGCACTGAGACCAATTTCGTCGCGAACACTTTGTACGATTCGTCACGGCGCTACGACGACGGAACGTTAACCTTCCCACGACTAGATTGCGAGCTTTCCTTAATGGCTACCCTTTCTGAGAAGCCGGTCTAATTTCGTCCCCTGTGTCGCGATAATAGAACGCGCCGCCGTCGCGCCCGCGTGCTGTACATTGCATCCATAATAATTGCAAGTCCGATTCCCTGGAGGTTTGTTCGATCGGTGAATTAACGCTGAGATTGAAATTTCTAATCTCTTGCCACCTGGATCCCTTTCAGACGACACCTTCCTTTCTTCCCTTCTTCAACTTTCTTTTTTACTTGATTAATTTGTCGCCGTCTCTTTTCGCTTGTGATGTAATTTAATCGAAAGTAAAATAGCGCATTTGTAGCAACGTTATCACGTAGTCGTTATAATGTAATCCACTTGTAAATACATATACGGCTGCGCGTTCTCTTGCAATTCTCTCCAAGGAGGCGTTGGGCGTGCCCGGTTTCCAGTCAGATAGCGACGAATACTTCGCAAGACATTGAATGTCGTTGTTCGTGTCAGGTATGACACTAATCGACAATCGTATAATGCTTCTGTTCTCTCCATTAGGCCTGAGGCTAATCGATAATCGTATCAATTTCCTGTCCACTCACAATTTGAAATAGGAAAGACGTGAGAGGTCAAAGGAATTTTTTTCCAAATTCTTCCGACTCGAAATCTGCTCGTAGAGTCTTGGAGAAATTTAACAATTGCACAGAGAAATCGCATGTCGTACTCTCCTAACGAGTATTTGCTAATTCCTATCCTCTCCGGACTCTGATCCTCATCTTTATGATTTCGCTGAATGAAATCCTAAAGACCAATACGAATGTTTCAATAAGACCACTTTGGCATCACAAATCAATCCGTGACTAATTGTGAAGGTCAGAAATGAAACAGTGACAGTCTCATAATCTGATGTTGATCAGTTTTAAGTGCCTCTAATATAAAGGGTGTCCCATTTTAATTGCCCATTTTAATTCAAATGTTTCAGCAAGATTTTATAAAAGAGTATGCCAAACAAAAATTATATAGTTGCAACGGAGAAAGAAGATGGTAACGTTCATTTGATCTTAAAATGACATTGGAAAGACCTTTCAAAGTCGACTTTAATTTTTTAAGCAAATTCACATGGTTATTTTCCTAATAGAAGTCTATTTCTCTGACCACTCTGCGTGTATCTTTTTATAATGTCTTGCTTAGAAATATTCAGATTGTGCAATTAAAATTGGACCTTGTACAAGAGCATTATTAAAGCCCGTATTAATAATTATCACCTAGAAATTGTCTAATGTGATATACTCCGATTCTCATTCAGAATTAGTTTTCAGTTGAATTATGATTTATATAATATTTATATCTGTAACCGAGACTCAATTGAGAAACGCTCATCTAACTCTGGATTTAAATCTAAGTACTTCATTTTGGGCGAAGTTTAGGTAACGACTATTAATACGACTCTAAGAGAGACAAGAAAATTCAGAAAGACATGCTAACTCTTTTATTTCACACAGTATATTTTACAGTAATATCAAATATCTCGAAAAAGGAATTAATGAAATAGACGAATATTTTTTAACAGTAATATCCCGTAAAACGCTCATTAGAAAGAATCAGAGGTGAAGTTTCATTAATTCTCGCATCAGAGAGTCGTCCCCGGCGATTAGATTTGTCATTGGAGCACATACGGATACTCGCGAATGCACATTGGTACTTATCCTGCCCATTGGCCGAAAGTAGGCTATGTTATAGTAGGTTATAAGTTATTTCGCGTTAGCGTAGAGAGCACTATTTCGGATAGTTTTTTAGGGTTTTCTAAAGAAACATTC
>NW_022639699.1:47789-53386 GCF_010583005.1 Odontomachus brunneus
CACTATTTCGGATAGTTTTTTAGGGTTTTCTAAAGAAACATTCACCTTTGAAAAGGTCTATTTTCGAAAATTACGTCAGATATGCTTATTTCGTTCTGTATCGCTTCCGGGCTGACAACGGGTGTTTGTGTGACTCTGCTGCCTCAGTAGCACTCCCAATTCCTTGAAAATATTTTTCCAACATCCCAAAATCGCCCCCATAACGTTAGATCCGTCATAGTAATACATACGGATTCTCGCGCATGCACAGTGGTACCTTTTCTACGTATAGATCTAAAGTCGGTCATGTTAATGCAAGTTAAGTCATGTTAGCATATAGAACACCTTCTGGGATTGTTTTTTAGAGATTTTAAACTAATATTCGTGTTTGAAGAAATATATTTTCGTAGTTGTCGTTAGGTTATTTCGTACTGCATCGTCTCCTGGGTGACAATGTTTGTTTGTGTCACTCCATTCCCCATCCTCAGCAGCACACCCAGAGTCTCGAAAATAATTTCCCCTTATCCCAAAAATCCCAAAGTGAGATGAGTCGAATTGGGTCGAATTGTTGTCATGTCATTGCAGGTTATCTTGGTCATATAATGTTAGCATCTAAAGCATATTCTGGGATAATATCTTTCAATTTTTTTAAGTAATTTTCGCGTTGGCAATGATGTATTTTAGGAAATTACTTGAAGTTTGACTATTTCGCTGTGCATCTCCCGGATCACGTGGGATGCTTCGCTTTATTTTCGCACGTACTTTTACCATGCAAATGAGTTTTTAATTTGGTCGAGAAAACAAAGTTTTTCAAACGTATTGGGTATCACGTCGACGACATTTCAAAGAAAATTTTATTTTGTTGACTTGACCAAATTTAAAATGCTTTGTTATATTAAAGATACATGCATGAATAAAATAAGGTATTCCTGCCTCAAAGATGAAAACGATGCGGAACTATTGCTGTCGTGACACTGGTTTTATTTTTCAAAAGTTACAGTGTACTGACTGCTATAATTTATATGACAAAATTACATGCGGAAATAAAGTGTAACATTGGTTAGTGCGAAATGGAAATGATATCTCAAATTACTGTTGCTAATTATATTGAAACTCAAATAATAGATAACATATTCTTCAAAAAGTTATTCGCAAATTACGCTTGCGCCTACAACACTCTTCTCTTAAAACTCTTTCTTTGATGCACTCAGTAGACAAGCAGTTTGAAGAATTCATCAGAAAAGTAGCAAGAGCCTATTTTGGAAAGAATACGAATGGCAACGTGGTATTCACAATTATGTAACTATGTGTAAGAAAATTGAAATGTACAACGTAGCACATATACTTGCATAACATCTGTGAAAAGATGATAGGGGTATCATGTTAGCGCCTATTTAATGATCGTTTTTATTCCATAAGTATCTATACATATGTGTACATACATAAATTCGATATCGTCGGTAAATGATGATAACGTTTTCTGCTTTTTGATGATCGCTCTACATTATCGATGCTTATCAAGTTCATCGCTCGCTACGGCATCCCCTTAAAGCGGACATGTGCCGCGAATGAAGGATCCTAAAGATCGTGATTTCAGATCGTGTATGAAGCTTTACACGAGAACGCGAGCGACTGTCTCTTGATGTGTCTCAGTTTGACGCGATTCTTCGCGATGGTGATCGCGCTTCCACGTACGGCTCCGCAAATCTCCGGAGGCCCAGATGCATAGTTCACCGCGCGATATGAAATACGTTGAGTTTGGTCGCGTGACAGATTTAGCGCTGGACGTGGCAGTGAGTTTCGCTCGTATATCCGTAGGGCGATGTGAACGAGAGATGAGAAACGACTAACTTGGTACCGGTCATTCGGCGTCTCCAACGAAACACGCGTGTGAGTTGAAAAAATCGCGGCAACGAGACATGCACTTACGTTTTATATGTTAAGACTGCTTCACCCATTGTTGCGGAATCCTGGATTGACGTCAGAAGCGAGAAAACGTATGCCGAATTTCTTGCGTGCCATTTTCAAATAAAAAGATTGAAATAGGAGCTTTATAAAGTTCTTATGTTGTTCATGTACTTTTTTTATTATTTATCTTATTTGAGAGAAATAGTACAAAGTCGTAAAGTGATCTTTTTAAAATTCAAATTCTTTTCCCTGGATTTTATTAAAATCAAAATAATATTGCAGTTGAGATAGGAAAAAGCTGATTTTGTAATAACAAAATAAATTTTCGAGCCTCTCGAAATTTTCTATTAATTTCTATTAATCTTCGTTGTAACTGAATAAAATTAAGTGACGTGTTACTAGCTAGTATGAAATTTCTTACAAATGTATGATATGCTTTTTCTGGTAATAAATGCAATTCTTATTCATAAAATGATTGAAATAGAACATATCATGAAACTCAGAGAAAAGTATTTATGTTTTAAAAAGACCATTGCGCGATTTAATGCACCCATTATTCTTCTCAAGATAATTACTAAAAAAAGTATGAGCAACATATCCCTAAGGCCATACACTCCTAATCTCCCCTACTGTGTTGCATTACGAAATTCTTTCGTAGTCTCTTAAAGTCGCTGCCCTGTGCAGCTCTTGCAGATAGTTGAAGAAGTATCAAGCACCGATATATCGATATTCCCAGAATGACAGATAATTCGTGAGTAATTTCTGAAAATGCGCATAGCATAATAATACTATTCTCATTTGCTTCTCGTGTGCGCGCTCGAAACTCGAGAAATTCTCTTACCTCTCGCGATCAGGAATGGACAAACTAACGGCGTTTGTTACTGAAATTGTTCGGATATACGACCGCTCGCGGGTGTAATGCCGTAAAACGCGCGTGATGGAATATAAGGTGTAAGCGCAATCTTACGGCCGGATAACAACGTGAGAGTCCGATAAAGTTAAATACGTTGGACGAACGCCGGAGACGCGCGGCGATATCTAAACGGTTCTAAATCTCGCGACGTGAGTTCCTCTATCCGGCGTTCACGAGAAGAGCAACTGATATTCGGTACTTTCCGCGGAGGGTGGGTGGTCGAATAATGCGCTTTTATATAGCTCGATATACTTTGTTACGGGCGCCTATTCGCCGGTGTAATGCCGATCGATGAGGAAACGACGGGCACATTTGTTCTCGCAACGGATAGGGACCACCTTTGTCGCCGGTCTGCGAGCGTTAACTCCCGACGTCAGACTCGTGCCGTACATGAAGGACCATAAAGAGCACTACTTCAATGCGATCGACCGTATTAAATCAGCCCGAGTGACAAACCGTCTCGCGACCGCGCCGGCGACAACGTTTCGACGTGTACTGCGATAACACGACATTGTTATTTCATCTCCGCGAATGTGTGCGATTCACGGTGCGCGAGAAGAAACTGCGCGTTAAAGCGAGAAATGATTTCACGATTGACTAAGTGGCATTTCGAGAATCAGCGCAAAGCACTTGTTGGCATAAAGAGTCGATAAAATGAAAACAAACATCTCAAAGTCGCAGGAAGAGCAATGCAATCTTCAAAGTAGAGTGAAATTTCAGCAAAATTTGTCTGAATCTTGAAGAAATAGCGAAAAAATAATTAGAAACTCTTTTAATAAGAAACAAGAATTCTGTGCGATGATTCCCCTTTATGGAAAATGAAATAATAAATATCGGAAAATATTTATTTTTCGATGAGCCCGTCCCTATATTTTTACATGTAGAATAATCAGAGATTGATTTTTGTTAGAAAAACCATACGATTCCATCTGAAAAATTAGGTGACATTAAAATCTGCTCACAAAAAAAATCATTGTCATCACATTATTTTTTATATGATTATAGTTACAAATACCAATAATTTTTCTCTCAATGTATCAAGAAGAAAATTAATGAATTACAACTTTCCATGCGTTTTGCGTGTACACGGGGAAAATATTGCGGGGAAAATAAAAATAAAAACAAAATTGTTTAAATTTTGGATTATACAGAAATTATGATTGAAATTACTATATATTTGTTTAAAAATGTTATGCTCGTTAGACTTTTCATTTTTAATTGTCTATTTTTTAGAATATGTAGTTTAGGGAATTGCATATAAAATATGTCTGCCATTAATCCAAAAAATCGACCTTAATATGCCGTAAACTGTAATTACTTTGCATTTCGGCTCAGTTAGTCCTTTAAGGTTATGCACCGGCTCGATTGCCGATGCGAGGATATGCCCGTAATCCTCGTTTTTTTCACGATCACGCGAGAGTCTATAAGGGGTATTTGTCGGCCGGTAAATTGGTCGGCATGCGAAGGAGCCAAACCTGGCGCTGGTTGCCGGGAATACCGGCGTTCATTCAACAATGGGCCACTTCGCCAAGAAAAATCGCCACACACGAAGCCGTGCGTTTCTTAGCGGTGCGGGGCAAGAGGGTGGAAGAAAAGGTCGAAGGGACATTAACAAACAATGGTCCTGCTGGTTCGCGTATATGTGAGGAGTGACATTCGCTCTAGACAAGTCCGGGACGTGGAGACGGGAGGATTAAGAAAAAAGGCAAGATTAAGAAACGGAAGCACGGACTCGTGTTTCGAGGGAGATACATCACATCTCCCGTTACTTCGTAAAATATTCCCAAAATCGATATCGTGTAATACTCTTGATTATTTAAAACACTCAATGTTGGAGTGTTTAAGACAAATTTAATCTTTATTAAAGCTCCGATGATAGATAATCACACCAGATAATTAATATTTAAAAATTATTAATTATAACTAAAAGTTTTTTGTATTTATTAGAAAAGTCACACTTAAATATACACGGAAAAAATATCGCAGTAAAAATTAACTTGAGATTATATTTAATTTTACATTATTTTCTGTAGAGCTGGACTGTATTGATATTGTAGTAGAAATTACTATAATAATAATAAATTTGACAATTTCATTATTAAATATACGATAATGTAATAAAGTAACAAATGAAAATGCTGTAGAAACCTCTAAAGTTATAATAATAATGGTGTAAAAAATATAGATCAAGACTGTGGACTACACTTGTCACACTTCTTGTTTTGAAAATCCTAATAAAAAAATTTGTTTAAGTTTCTCTAATTATACTATGTATCTCTGGTTTTCTAATTATATATTATATAATATATCAATATACAATATCAAAATATTTTATAGAAAATATGAATTAAAGAAAATGTTTTGCTCATCTTAAATACTTATTTTGAGCTTTATATTAAAGCTCCCTTATTTCTATAATTCTTCTCTGAATTATTATTTTTAAATTATTATTACCAGCTTTTCAAAATTATCGGGTAATTTACCGGAATTTACCGAATAAATTATCGCCAGACTGGGTCATTTTCATCTCTGTTGAATAAACTCTTGAAAAAACAACGGGACAATATGCGGGTAAAACTTTAGAAGGTTATCCGCACGCGCGTTCGGATACGCTCAGCGAAGATAAAAAGAGATTCGCTGTCGCGCGTATGTGTAAAGCCTAAGCGTGTGGAAGGAGCACTTAATCATCCCACGGTACGCAATTATTCTAATGAAGGGCCCAGACGCGACTCACGTATGAAGAGAGGAATCTTCGTCGACCGTCAGAGAGCCAGAGGCGGCGCCGGTCGGACCCCCC
>NW_022639699.1:53396-53855 GCF_010583005.1 Odontomachus brunneus
ATCTAAAGTCGGTCATGTTAATGCAAGTTAAGTCATGTTAGCATATAGAACACCTTCTGGGATTGTTTTTTAGAGATTTTAAACTAATATTCGTGTTTGAAGAAATATATTTTCGTAGTTGTCGTTAGGTTATTTCGTACTGCATCGTCTCCTGGGTGACAATGTATGTTTGTGTCACTCCATTCTCCATCCTCAGCAGCACACCCAGAATCTCGAAAATAATTTCCCCTTATCCCAAAAATCCCAAAGTGAGATGAGTCGAATTGGGCCGAATTGTTGTCATGTCATTGCAGGTTATTTTGGTCATATAATGTTAGCATCTAAAGCGTATTCTGGGATAATATCTTTCAATTTTTTTAAGTAATTTTCGCGTTCGCAATGATGTATTTTAGGAAATTACCTGAAGTTTGACTATTTCGCTGTGCATCTCCCGGATCACGTGGGATGCTTCGCTTCATT
>NW_022639699.1:53865-53998 GCF_010583005.1 Odontomachus brunneus
TTGTTTGTGTCACTCCATTCCCCATCCTCAGCAGCACACCCAGAGTCTCGAAAATAATTTCCCCTTATCCCAAAAATCCCAAAGTGAGATGAGTCGAATTGGGTCGAATTGTTGTCATGTCATTGCAGGTTAT
>NW_022639699.1:54288-54831 GCF_010583005.1 Odontomachus brunneus
AAAAAAATTTTATTTTGTTGACTTGACCAAATTAAAAATGCTTTGTTATATTAAAGATACATGCATGAATGAAATAAGGTATTCCTGCCTCAAAGATGAAAACGATGCGGAACTATTGCTGTCGTGACACTGGTTTTATTTTTCAAAAGTTACAGTGTACTGACTGCTATAATTTATATGACAAAATTACATGCGGAAATAAAGTGTAACATTGGTTAGTGCGAAATGGAAATGATATCTCAAATTACTGTTGCTAATTATATTGAAACTCAAATAATAGATAACATATTCTTCAAAAAGTTATTCGCAAACTATGCTTGTGCCTACAACACTCTTCTCTAAAAACTCTTTCTTTGATACACCCAGTAGATAAGCAGTTTGAAGAATTCATCAAAAAAGTAGCAAGAGCCTATTTTGGAAAGAATACGAATGGCAACGTGGTATTCACAATTATGTAACTATGTGTAAGAAAATTGAAATGTACAACGTAGCACATATACTTGCATAACATCTGTGAAAAGATGATAGGGGTATCATGTTAGC
>NW_022639699.1:54841-55258 GCF_010583005.1 Odontomachus brunneus
GTTGCTAATTATATTGAAACTCAAATAATAGATAACATATTCTTCAAAAAGTTATTCGCAAATTACGCTTGCGCCTACAACACTCTTCTCTTAAAACTCTTTCTTTGATGCACTCAGTAGACAAGCAGTTTGAAGAATTCATCAGAAAAGTAGCAAGAGCCTATTTTGGAAAGAATACGAATGGCAACGTGGTATTCACAATTATGTAACTATGTGTAAGAAAATTGAAATGTACAACGTAGCACATATACTTGCATAACATCTGTGAAAAGATGATAGGGGTATCATGTTAGCGCCTATTTAATGATCGTTTTTATTCCATAAGTATCTATACATATGTGTACATACATAAATTCGATATCGTCGGTAAATGATGATAACGTTTTCTGCTTTTTGATGATCGCTCTACATTATCGA
>NW_022639699.1:55268-79091 GCF_010583005.1 Odontomachus brunneus
GGGTCGAATTGTTGTCATGTCATTGCAGGTTATCTTGGTCATATAATGTTAGCATCTAAAGCATATTCTGGGATAATATCTTTCAATTTTTTTAAGTAATTTTCGCGTTGGCAATGATGTATTTTAGGAAATTACTTGAAGTTTGACTATTTCGCTGTGCATCTCCCGGATCACGTGGGATGCTTCGCTTTATTTTCGCACGTACTTTTACCATGCAAATGAGTTTTTAATTTGGTCGAGAAAACAAAGTTTTTCAAACGTATTGGGTATCACGTCGACGACATTTCAAAGAAAATTTTATTTTGTTGACTTGACCAAATTTAAAATGCTTTGTTATATTAAAGATACATGCATGAATAAAATAAGGTATTCCTGCCTCAAAGATGAAAACGATGCGGAACTATTGCTGTCGTGACACTGGTTTTATTTTTCAAAAGTTACAGTGTACTGACTGCTATAATTTATATGACAAAATTACATGCGGAAATAAAGTGTAACATTGGTTAGTGCGAAATGGAAATGATATCTCAAATTACTGTTGCTAATTATATTGAAACTCAAATAATAGATAACATATTCTTCAAAAAGTTATTCGCAAATTACGCTTGCGCCTACAACACTCTTCTCTTAAAACTCTTTCTTTGATGCACTCAGTAGACAAGCAGTTTGAAGAATTCATCAGAAAAGTAGCAAGAGCCTATTTTGGAAAGAATACGAATGGCAACGTGGTATTCACAATTATGTAACTATGTGTAAGAAAATTGAAATGTACAACGTAGCACATATACTTGCATAACATCTGTGAAAAGATGATAGGGGTATCATGTTAGCGCCTATTTAATGATCGTTTTTATTCCATAAGTATCTATACATATGTGTACATACATAAATTCGATATCGTCGGTAAATGATGATAACGTTTTCTGCTTTTTGATGATCGCTCTACATTATCGATGCTTATCAAGTTCATCGCTCGCTACGGCATCCCCTTAAAGCGGACATGTGCCGCGAATGAAGGATCCTAAAGATCGTGATTTCAGATCGTGTATGAAGCTTTACACGAGAACGCGAGCGACTGTCTCTTGATGTGTCTCAGTTTGACGCGATTCTTCGCGATGGTGATCGCGCTTCCACGTACGGCTCCGCAAATCTCCGGAGGCCCAGATGCATAGTTCACCGCGCGATATGAAATACGTTGAGTTTGGTCGCGTGACAGATTTAGCGCTGGACGTGGCAGTGAGTTTCGCTCGTATATCCGTAGGGCGATGTGAACGAGAGATGAGAAACGACTAACTTGGTACCGGTCATTCGGCGTCTCCAACGAAACACGCGTGTGAGTTGAAAAAATCGCGGCAACGAGACATGCACTTACGTTTTATATGTTAAGACTGCTTCACCCATTGTTGCGGAATCCTGGATTGACGTCAGAAGCGAGAAAACGTATGCCGAATTTCTTGCGTGCCATTTTCAAATAAAAAGATTGAAATAGGAGCTTTATAAAGTTCTTATGTTGTTCATGTACTTTTTTTATTATTTATCTTATTTGAGAGAAATAGTACAAAGTCGTAAAGTGATCTTTTTAAAATTCAAATTCTTTTCCCTGGATTTTATTAAAATCAAAATAATATTGCAGTTGAGATAGGAAAAAGCTGATTTTGTAATAACAAAATAAATTTTCGAGCCTCTCGAAATTTTCTATTAATTTCTATTAATCTTCGTTGTAACTGAATAAAATTAAGTGACGTGTTACTAGCTAGTATGAAATTTCTTACAAATGTATGATATGCTTTTTCTGGTAATAAATGCAATTCTTATTCATAAAATGATTGAAATAGAACATATCATGAAACTCAGAGAAAAGTATTTATGTTTTAAAAAGACCATTGCGCGATTTAATGCACCCATTATTCTTCTCAAGATAATTACTAAAAAAAGTATGAGCAACATATCCCTAAGGCCATACACTCCTAATCTCCCCTACTGTGTTGCATTACGAAATTCTTTCGTAGTCTCTTAAAGTCGCTGCCCTGTGCAGCTCTTGCAGATAGTTGAAGAAGTATCAAGCACCGATATATCGATATTCCCAGAATGACAGATAATTCGTGAGTAATTTCTGAAAATGCGCATAGCATAATAATACTATTCTCATTTGCTTCTCGTGTGCGCGCTCGAAACTCGAGAAATTCTCTTACCTCTCGCGATCAGGAATGGACAAACTAACGGCGTTTGTTACTGAAATTGTTCGGATATACGACCGCTCGCGGGTGTAATGCCGTAAAACGCGCGTGATGGAATATAAGGTGTAAGCGCAATCTTACGGCCGGATAACAACGTGAGAGTCCGATAAAGTTAAATACGTTGGACGAACGCCGGAGACGCGCGGCGATATCTAAACGGTTCTAAATCTCGCGACGTGAGTTCCTCTATCCGGCGTTCACGAGAAGAGCAACTGATATTCGGTACTTTCCGCGGAGGGTGGGTGGTCGAATAATGCGCTTTTATATAGCTCGATATACTTTGTTACGGGCGCCTATTCGCCGGTGTAATGCCGATCGATGAGGAAACGACGGGCACATTTGTTCTCGCAACGGATAGGGACCACCTTTGTCGCCGGTCTGCGAGCGTTAACTCCCGACGTCAGACTCGTGCCGTACATGAAGGACCATAAAGAGCACTACTTCAATGCGATCGACCGTATTAAATCAGCCCGAGTGACAAACCGTCTCGCGACCGCGCCGGCGACAACGTTTCGACGTGTACTGCGATAACACGACATTGTTATTTCATCTCCGCGAATGTGTGCGATTCACGGTGCGCGAGAAGAAACTGCGCGTTAAAGCGAGAAATGATTTCACGATTGACTAAGTGGCATTTCGAGAATCAGCGCAAAGCACTTGTTGGCATAAAGAGTCGATAAAATGAAAACAAACATCTCAAAGTCGCAGGAAGAGCAATGCAATCTTCAAAGTAGAGTGAAATTTCAGCAAAATTTGTCTGAATCTTGAAGAAATAGCGAAAAAATAATTAGAAACTCTTTTAATAAGAAACAAGAATTCTGTGCGATGATTCCCCTTTATGGAAAATGAAATAATAAATATCGGAAAATATTTATTTTTCGATGAGCCCGTCCCTATATTTTTACATGTAGAATAATCAGAGATTGATTTTTGTTAGAAAAACCATACGATTCCATCTGAAAAATTAGGTGACATTAAAATCTGCTCACAAAAAAAATCATTGTCATCACATTATTTTTTATATGATTATAGTTACAAATACCAATAATTTTTCTCTCAATGTATCAAGAAGAAAATTAATGAATTACAACTTTCCATGCGTTTTGCGTGTACACGGGGAAAATATTGCGGGGAAAATAAAAATAAAAACAAAATTGTTTAAATTTTGGATTATACAGAAATTATGATTGAAATTACTATATATTTGTTTAAAAATGTTATGCTCGTTAGACTTTTCATTTTTAATTGTCTATTTTTTAGAATATGTAGTTTAGGGAATTGCATATAAAATATGTCTGCCATTAATCCAAAAAATCGACCTTAATATGCCGTAAACTGTAATTACTTTGCATTTCGGCTCAGTTAGTCCTTTAAGGTTATGCACCGGCTCGATTGCCGATGCGAGGATATGCCCGTAATCCTCGTTTTTTTCACGATCACGCGAGAGTCTATAAGGGGTATTTGTCGGCCGGTAAATTGGTCGGCATGCGAAGGAGCCAAACCTGGCGCTGGTTGCCGGGAATACCGGCGTTCATTCAACAATGGGCCACTTCGCCAAGAAAAATCGCCACACACGAAGCCGTGCGTTTCTTAGCGGTGCGGGGCAAGAGGGTGGAAGAAAAGGTCGAAGGGACATTAACAAACAATGGTCCTGCTGGTTCGCGTATATGTGAGGAGTGACATTCGCTCTAGACAAGTCCGGGACGTGGAGACGGGAGGATTAAGAAAAAAGGCAAGATTAAGAAACGGAAGCACGGACTCGTGTTTCGAGGGAGATACATCACATCTCCCGTTACTTCGTAAAATATTCCCAAAATCGATATCGTGTAATACTCTTGATTATTTAAAACACTCAATGTTGGAGTGTTTAAGACAAATTTAATCTTTATTAAAGCTCCGATGATAGATAATCACACCAGATAATTAATATTTAAAAATTATTAATTATAACTAAAAGTTTTTTGTATTTATTAGAAAAGTCACACTTAAATATACACGGAAAAAATATCGCAGTAAAAATTAACTTGAGATTATATTTAATTTTACATTATTTTCTGTAGAGCTGGACTGTATTGATATTGTAGTAGAAATTACTATAATAATAATAAATTTGACAATTTCATTATTAAATATACGATAATGTAATAAAGTAACAAATGAAAATGCTGTAGAAACCTCTAAAGTTATAATAATAATGGTGTAAAAAATATAGATCAAGACTGTGGACTACACTTGTCACACTTCTTGTTTTGAAAATCCTAATAAAAAAATTTGTTTAAGTTTCTCTAATTATACTATGTATCTCTGGTTTTCTAATTATATATTATATAATATATCAATATACAATATCAAAATATTTTATAGAAAATATGAATTAAAGAAAATGTTTTGCTCATCTTAAATACTTATTTTGAGCTTTATATTAAAGCTCCCTTATTTCTATAATTCTTCTCTGAATTATTATTTTTAAATTATTATTACCAGCTTTTCAAAATTATCGGGTAATTTACCGGAATTTACCGAATAAATTATCGCCAGACTGGGTCATTTTCATCTCTGTTGAATAAACTCTTGAAAAAACAACGGGACAATATGCGGGTAAAACTTTAGAAGGTTATCCGCACGCGCGTTCGGATACGCTCAGCGAAGATAAAAAGAGATTCGCTGTCGCGCGTATGTGTAAAGCCTAAGCGTGTGGAAGGAGCACTTAATCATCCCACGGTACGCAATTATTCTAATGAAGGGCCCAGACGCGACTCACGTATGAAGAGAGGAATCTTCGTCGACCGTCAGAGAGCCAGAGGCGGCGCCGGTCGGACCCCCCGCGTTTTTTAATACGGCTCTTTACTTTGGACGCTTCTCGTACTTGTCACAAAAGTAATGGCGAACTATAAGCAACAGGTCGCGTCGACATTCTGCTGACAAACGTTCCCTGAAATTTGCACAATTGTTCTTTTCTAACGCGTGTCCGTAACAACGCAAACTCAGTTATAATAGCTATAACTTTCAATCAGAAATCAAATATTTAAAAAACGTTTTGGGACGCAAATGGCCAAACGCAAATAAATCTTGAGCAGAGCCTGCTACAAATTTTTGATGGCAGAAAGACAGCAAACCCAACATAGAATTTGTTATATCTGATTATGTTGAACTGCTGCCAAAAATGTGACAGAGCCTGCTGACAGGCAATCCGAGCGGATTGGTGGCATAAGGCGAGCAGAGCCTGTAACGATCTGACGGCAGATTGGCAGCAGAAACCGAGCAGACTCTGATGCGCGACAGGATCTGTGCGATTTCTGTTGCCAATATACTCGCATTGCCTGTCAACAGACTCTAGTGACAAAACACATGCTGAATGCGGATACAGATAGCTATGGTTTTGGTGTAGGATTCTGATCAAATTTTCTACCAATCTGCGCGCACTCCGCTACCAATTTGCTTACAGAGAGGACAATTTCATAAGACATGCGTATACTTATTTTAAATCTTGGCTGTATTTTTCCCATGCTCTTCAGAAGAGACGGTTGTGACAACTGCGATTGCTCGGTCGACGCAGAAGCATTCGTTTCATTAATTTCCGCGATACAAAGGCGTATCCTCCTGACTTTTCCTCTTCCCCGCAACCTCCTCCCAAGCTTCTCCACGGCCGATTACGCGACATTAGTTTGCTGGCGCCGTCGTTTCGTTTCCGCGATAATTGCGACAACGAGGAGACCACTTGACTCGTGCCACTGGGCCCTTAAACGAGGTCTCACTCTATTGCCCTTCCGCTTTAGCTTAATGATCCTGCGCGCATGGGAATCGTTATAAACAAGATAATAACGACAAATATAGAGAATAGAAAAACTTAAATAGAGAACGGAGAAGAGGAAGCAGACGCGCATAATGAAGCGGTTAACATTTCGCATGAGTATAGTTCAAACTGCGAAAAAATGACAATTTGTGTAAGGGAAAACATCGGCACTCTACTTATTTTCGGTGTGTGTGTGTGTGTATGTATTCTTGTACATATATTATTAAATATTATGGAAATTTAAAAGAGAGAGAACCAATAAATAAATAATAAATGATAATTCATAAATAATTAATGAATCTTGTAAGTGAAAACTTGTGAGTGTTGGCTATATTGAACATTTCCCCCTGTTTTTATTACGTTTTTTAATATCAATAATTATCTAAGAAATTCTCAGCTGGAAAGACGGAAACCGTGAAAATCGAATTCCATTTTCGTGTGTTTGACTTCTCTTATATATTATATTTAATCTAAGGCAATCTCTCTCTCTCTCTCTCTGAAACATAACAAAAAATCATGTTTATTTTATACTTTAACACCTTGATCACACACTGGGATCAAACATGATAGCGACAGTGCCTTTTTGTGTGATAGGTGATTGAAATAGCTCAACTGTGTGTTTAAACTTTATATTCCCACCAACAATAACTTTTTGTAGCGCGTGTGAACCGAAAACCCTCGTTCCTCTGGATTGCTGGAAATTCAAAATTAGAAATCAGTTGGGATTGAAAACGACCCCAGTCATAAAAATGCCAGATCAGGATTAACGTAGAAGGAAAAGGAAAAACGTCGAGAAACGTTGACGGATATCGTAAGAGACGAGAAAGAAAAGAAACGGAGAGGGTGACAGGGTGGGTGGACAAGAGCAAAGAAGGACAAAAGGAACGAAGCGGCAAGAGAAATGTGGCAGACGACGGAGGAGAAGGATGCGGTAAGAATACCGGACACATCAAACGCACCGCTGCACGGTAGGAGACTGCATTTCGGACGCGAATGGTAATGCGGGGGAAACGAGTTTTCGTCCGTCATCGTCAACATAATCGCGTTTCCTTCCGTTATTGTGGATGATCCGGCCGTGAGATAGGAGAGCCCAATTGCCTTTGGTCCCCGTTACACGAAATCATTGACCGTTGGAGATTCCACGTGGAATTTTCATTTAACACATCCGGAGAGGAGTTCATTTATAAGTTAAGCAGACAATTTACACGCTCCCTTTAATAGAATTCTAATTTGAGCTTGAATATTTCTTGCTGTACGACAACAAGTTCTCCATGCAAGCGCCTGCCGGGGCGGTCGATTGCCAAGAATTCAGTCCGTATGGCAACGTTATTCTCGGCGCACCGCCGCTGACAGGCATCCGAATGGGGAGGCCGACCGTAACTTTTGAGCGCTCTCATATCACGTGTGTGCACGTGTGTGCTCGTGCGTTTTATTTTTCTCCAGAAACTACAGCACACGACGTAACTATGTTACACTCGCTTTCGCAGGAAGCGCAAATTCCTACGGACGATCTCGCGCGATCGGTATCGTTGCTCGACCCTCACTTTGGCATTTTCTCATGCGCCCCTCAACGAGCACCTTCCCGATTGAAGGATTCCTGAAAACGATCAGGTCGTCCGTTCACGGACATTACGATGCGCCACGGCGACGTGATCTCGTGTCGTGGCTTATCAGTAGGTATCCCGTAGCCGCTCCGCCGTCCGCCAGTCCTCGTCGCTTTGTGTGGCTCTTTACGCCGCAGGAGAGACCGCAAACGGGGTGTCAGTGTCCCATTGCGTGAGATAATGCATTGGCTTGCGCCGTTGCACTCTTACGCACAATGGCCTCGCCAGCTTTCGTGCCTGCCTTTGTAGGGCCCCCTCCGCCAGCCTCTCGGCCTCCTTCGCCTCCCCGGCCCCGATGCAAACGCTGCATAACAATGTCATTCGGCGTGACCGGCCGCTGAATCATGGGGACGGCGCGGCGGACGTGTTTCCATGATCGAGCTGGTCGTCGACTCCGCCGACGCGCGTAACACACCGCGACGGGTTCGCGCTCGTCGACGCTCGTTAATCGGCACGGCGCAACGCGTCATTATGCGCATCCTGCTCGGACGTTAACGTAAGTGGACGCCCCGTGGAAGTGCCGCCGTGACGAACCCCGGCGCTTTTTTCACGAGCTAAATATTATAGGTGACGTTTCATCTTGCTTTGTGTGTATATGTGCGCTCGTCGGCGATCGATATCGCGTCGCACCATTTTCCTACGTAACTTTGTGTGCGCGCGTGCATGAGATTTAGTTGTTTTTAGAGAGAGAGAGAGAGAGAGAGAGAGAGAGAGAGAGAGAGAGAGAGAAAGGGAGAGGGAGAGAAAGAGAAAGAGAGTAAGGTAAAGTATTTATTTAGCTCCCTGAAGGCCCCTTGGAACATTAGTATGCTATGACATTGGGTGCGTTCAGCGAACTCAATAGTTGCACAACAGTTGAGCAATTTGTCAATGTAATTGATCTAGATTTAAGGATCTAACATTAAGAACCAATAATCACTGATTGCTCACTGAGCGCTTTTTCCGCTGAACGCGTCCATTGTCGGAATATGCACCAGATAAGTATACTTAGTGTATAGTAATACTGTAGAAAAAGAAACAAAGAAGAACAATATAAATTTGTATAGCATACAGCTGGGAGAATTGCCGATAAATTTCTTTAGCCGAGATTCCAACCAAAATATTTTAAATCTATGTTGAATTAGTCAAAAATAGTTCGAACCTTGGCCAAATCGAAAGAGAAATCCGGCAATTTTAATTAAAATTTTAACAAAATCGGCATAGCTGAGACACGAACCATTCTAAATTTCTTTAACCGAGATTCCAACCGAAATATTTCAAATCTGTGCTAAATTAGTTAAAAATGATTCGAATCTCGGCCAAATCGAGAAATTATTTATATAATTTTTTTCAATTTTTTACATGTTTTTTTTAAACATTTTATTATTTATACAAATTTGACACATTTAACTTCATATTCATAATTAGCAAACCAAAAACGCCTATATCTTGTAATCTTGCCTATAAAGCGGAACTCTATATTACTTAATTTTACTTAGGTTAGAGAATATTAATGCCAATTTTTTAACGTTTGAAAATGTATTTGATTATTCGTAAAACAATTTTATGATATTACAACATATGATATTATTTCGTTTTTAATGAAATTCATGGAAAAGTATCTATTGTTCTAAAAGGAATATTTTACGATTTCGTTTCTTTACTGTTCCTTTTACAATAAGTACATAAACAGAAAATATAGCACTCAGCTAACTAGAGACCTAAGGTCTTCTTTACATTCAATATATTTAATGGTTCCCCTTTTCAGATATAAAATGAGAAAAAGGAAGATTTTGTGTCGCAGTAATATAAAACGCAATGAAATTCCACTTTCGGAATTACCTACGGTACCTTGGCTTAATCGAATATACTTGCGCTTTAACGCTCGCTCTTGAAAAATAATAACATATCCCACATTTTGCCGCTTGCGTGTGAGAGAAAGAGAAAAAGAGAGACGGGCGTGATAATAATTCATAATAAACGCGCAGTCAGTAGCTAGCGTGTTATTATTCAGATGTATACTGCGTTGCTCTGTCCCGCGTAATTAGTTCGGCGGAGATGATTAAACGAGGAGAAACATCCTGTCGGAGGAAGAAAGAGAGAGAAAGAGGAGGAGGAGATAGGGGAAAAAGAAACCCATAAATATTACGTCACGGGTGCGGGTTAAATTCCAGTCGGGGATCTCGTCGGCGCGCGCGGATTACATAAACTTACGTATCTCGCGGATCGTCGTGTCAGTCAATCCCGCTCGCACCTCGTTGCGCGCGGTTAATTACAGCGTATTTCCGTGTGACGCGCAGGATTAAATGAAGTGTCTAACGGTGCCTCATCGTTGATCCGACGATCTTGCGCGCTCCGCGACGCGATTTCGTAAGAGCCCGCCGGGATTGATGTTTCGGGGCTTAGATCGCGCGCCGTGCGAGAGCGTGCGATCAAGAAAAGCTCGCGCGTTATTAATCCCCCCTCTGACGTCCATGCGTCATGGCCCACGTGCAAGGGATATTTAAACTTTCACCCGAGTGCGTAACTTAAGTAAACAGACGATAAATACCAAGTGCACGGCTACTTTTAATCGCGCGCTATCTGAATGAAATCATATAAAGCTGATGTAAAATATTGGGTAAGCCGCGCATGAGCGTTGTCGCTTATCGTGGGTTCTCTACATGCGTTTACGTCGACTATACAAATTTTAATTGATTGAAATTTTAATTGATGAAGTTTTGAGCGTAAAAGCATAGAGTGTCGCTTGTAAAGTCGTGCTGAATCAGCAGTTAGTGTTCTCACAGTTAGAAAAGTGTGAATTTCCAAATCCCCGAAACAGAATTTAATCCTTTAAGTAAATAGAGAGACCGGGCTTTAAATAACTTTTCATTATCTCGAAATTTCGAAGGCTTTGTATATAAAAAATAAACAAATATTAATACCGTAAGGAAGTACTCGAGACTCAATAACAACAAAAATATTATTGACAAAAACCCATATTCTGAATCCTCTTTTATCGATAAAAGTGCCTTAAATGTAACTTCTCAGCCAATCAGGTGGCTCCTAAATCTTTTTTAGAGGTTCATTTATCGTTAAAAGAGAACTCAGAATACGGACCAAAGTTACTGTCTGAATATAACCGGAATAAAAATCGACCTTTAACTTAATTACTTAATGTATATTTTTTATATAAGTAAGTGAAAACTTGTGTTGCTTTATATATTGTAAATTTCAATAATTCAAATTGAGAAATAGAGCATACGGGCGGACGAGGTAAAGTTAGCCCATAATTAAGGGTTGACACGAGAGCTGCGATGGCAGAAGCAAACGATAGCAATACGTGGCGTTCTCTTGCGAAACTTCCCTATGGAGAAACTCTGCTGCCTCTATCATTCGTTATATCTCGTATCCGCTATTATCCGCATGGAAAATAGGAAGACCGGTGCTAGAGATTTTAGAATTATTTTATAAATATTTTAGAATGTTTATCTATATATATATAGAATTTTAAAATTTAAAAAGCCCAAAATTTAAAATTTTGCAGTTACAACTCTTCAGGCAATAAATTGTGATTCCACCTCACGCGGGAACTCTGCAATTACTAATCAGGATACATATTTTATACGTGGCTTTCTCTCCCTTATACCTGAAAAGGGGAACCATTAAATATATTGAATGTAAAGAAGACCTTAGTTCTCTAGTTAGCTGAGTGCTATATTTTCTGTTTATGTATTTATTGTAAAAAGAACTGTAAAAAAACGAAATCGTAAAATATTCTTTTTAGAACAATAGATACTTTTCCATGAATTTCATTAAAAACGAAATAATATCACATGTTGTAATATCATAAAACTGTTTTACGAATGATCAAATACATTTTCAAATGTTAAAAAATTGGCATTAATATTCTCTAGCCTAAGTAAAATTAAGTAATATAGAGTTCCGCTTTACAGGCAAGATTACAAGATATAGGCGTTTTGGTTTGTTAATTATGAATATGAAGTAAAATGTGTCAAATTTGTATAAATAATAAAATGTTTAAAAAAACATGTAAAAAATTGAAAAAGATTATGAGAGATACGTGGCTACTGAACCTGGTACTAAGACAAGAAGACTATATTACTGCATATTCGTATTTTGGTTATTACAAAATAAAATATACAATAAATAAGGTCATGGCAGGTCTTAATAGAGGAAGGTTGTCTCTATCATGTTCATACAATTATATATAATCAGTCACAATTAATTGCCTGAGGAGTTGTAACTACAAAACTTTAAAATGTAGGGCTTTTTAAATTTTAAAATTTTAGATAAGCATTCTAAAATATATATAAAATAATTCTAAAATCTCTAGCACCGGTCTTCCTATTTTCCATGCGGATAATAGCGGATACGAGATATAACGAATGATAGAGGCAGCAGAGTTTCTCCATAGGGATGACTCAAGTTTCGCAAGAGAGCGCCACGTATTGCCATCGTTTGCTTCTGCCTTCAATCATACCGCGTTCTTCGGGACACGGAATTCTAACTGTTTTTTAATAAAGATCTTTGTCATCGTGGCGTCTCCGAAGCGTCGGATCGCGCGCCGGTGCCGCTCGGCGTCATCGCGGTATACGCGCCGCTAATCGTCCCTCCATTGTCCGCGCGACAGGCGTGAATAAGTCGAGGGAGCGGCGGGCATTTTCAAAATATTTCTTTGTGGTTGTGTCCACGGACAGCGCCGGGCCGTCAGTGCGACGGCCGTGTGCTTAAAGGACGTCACAATGGGAATCGGAGTCGGTTACGGAGTGTAACTTAAGCGAGAGGCCACGGAGAAGACAGTTGTCGGCTATTGCCGAGGCACTCGAGCACAGCTCGTCTGCATCATAAAGAACCAGTGTTATATAAACTTCGGGGGCTCGCTGTGTGTGGAATCGCCGACGTCAATCCACCGTCATTTCTCGCGCTGGAGTAGTTAATTACGGCGCATTATGCGTTATCCATTAGGTTGCTCGATTCTCAGTCGCGTACGGTATTAAACCGGCCAAAAGCGCGTTCTGTGTGAACCATTTCGCTATATGAGGATCGAATGATGCTCTCACGGTGTCTCTATATCATTACTCAATCCGACGTGTCTGTTACGATGCGGAAACCTCGCGTGCACTCCAGCCGAATTAACATTTCTGTCGATTGACATGTGAAAATAAGAATAAAAATAAGGGGCGGTTACGTCGAAGAGAGGATGTTCGCAGTTTATGATGTAGTTTAAATAATGTCGGCTGATAATTATGTCTCAAATTTTTCGAATACCTTGAAATCCCTTCAGCATTACGAAGGGAAACTCCTACGGACAATGTCTGTGCGTGTGTACGTCGTGAAAATCACTTCAAGAGTTATCAATTTAATAGCTCATTATGGTGTATATTATTAATGGAAATTATCGTCTAGAGAATTCTGATGTTACAGAATTACTGAGAGTTAATACATAAACTGTTGACAGCTTACTGCAATAGTTAGGAACTTCACCTACACGGAATATATACGGAGAGAATTTTATAGCAAAAATGATTGTAGAATTTTGTAATTGAGAAGTAAATCGATATATTCTGCAGTAAAATATTATCTTTTCATTTCGTATGTACTCTTAAAAAATTTACTGTGTTTCTTAGCAAAATAAATCTTATTGATAGTTTATTTTCCTGCACTACTATACCAAACAAAAAAATATCTGAGAAACTAAAAAATATTTAATTGGAATAAACAATCGCTCTCATGAAAAACTAAGATTTAAAAATAGTATATTTTCTTATTTGAAAAACATTTTGTGTCAGTGTAAATAAATATGTTATTAGTGCCCAGTAAAAAAATATTTGTTATTTTTTAGATATTTTTACTCTCAGTGTAGAGACATAATAAAAATGAAAAGAGAATTTATATAAATTATAATATTCTCTCCGTTACAACATACTCAAAATAGGATACCAAATAGGAGATATATCCAGGATAGATTAATAATAATACATTTTGAGGATAAATATTTAATCAGATCTAAAAAGGAGGTCACATAGTGATGATGACACGAGACGAGACAAAAAGTGCTGATTTATTATTGCACTCACGTTCGCGCGAACATGATGCGATCTCTCGAGCTGTCGCAATAGATAAAGCCTCGGAAGAGCGTGTCCCTTTTTTTCTCGCCGATATTGCGTGAGCATAAAGTAATTATGGGCGACATGCCGATCGGCAAGAAAATCGCCATGCACGCGCGCGGTCGTTAACTGCAGGTGCACCTCGTAAGCTCGATCGGATCGGGGCGCCCGGTTCACTTTCGACGATCGGCATTCCGCGGATACCGATGACGATCGTCGGATCGGCCGGGCCCCGACGCCGTCAGATTATAAATCACACGAGCGTTTCCGAATTAAACGCGGCCGGAATGCCATAATTCGAGTTCAGAGGCCTGAGGCCGCGACGGATCGTTACGAGTGTCGGACTCGCGCGCGGATTAAAACCCGGAGATGGAGTTGAAGTCTTTCTCAAGGTTCGGTTCTAAGCTTGTATTCGGTGAACGTTTTACAATAAGTCTCGCTTAAGCTTCTGCTTTGAATAAGGAACTTTAAATTCTGATTCTGGTACTTGATTTAACCTTATATATTTTTATGCTGGAAACAACATATTATAATAAAAAAATTTCTTTAATATATTAGAACAAAATTATTTACTTTAATATTTTTAACTATATTCTAATAATATCGTAATAATTATTTGAAGGAAATTTATTCATTTCATTGATTAAAAAATAATTATTTTAATCAAAATATGTTTTTAAGAAAAAGCGCAAAAAGTACATGTATATATATATATATATATATATATATATATATATATATATATATATATATATATATATATATAGAGAGAGAGAGAGAGAGAGAGAGAGAGAGACAAAAAAATAAAATAAAAAAATATTTACTTCTCGCTACATAAAGTTTTTTTTATTAACCTTAAATATAAAATGTCAAAGATCAAAATAAATTAATCTTTTAAAGCAAAATAATATTTTAAAATAAAAAATTATTTTTTACATTCAAAAAAGTTAAAAAAATAAGCAACTTATTTAAAGAAAATGTTTCTTTCTACTACAATAAATAAATAATTTATTATATTATTTTATTATTATTAAAAAAGTATTTCCAAGTTAAAATAAACAACAAAATTGTATAGAACATGTTCTTAATACATTCGTGTTGTTAACCGCACTCATTTAAAGCATTTAAAATTTTGTTTCATTTAGATAGAGAATAAATAAATTTAATTAATTTGTGGGATGCGTCGAATTCACAGCTCAGATCCGCGGGTGGTTAAACCTCGGCCTGATCGGCGCAAGTATTAATCCGATGAAATATCTCGATCGGCTCTCGCGCGCCGCTCGAGTTAACGTAAGCCTTTCTTTATTGACAAATTCGGAGCGACGCAACGAACTCCTCCGTGATAATCCGTACGGCAGCCGCGCACCTGCCGCGGACAATTTGTAACGCATTAACTGCGGGCCGTGGACAAGTCCAGTTCAACTTTTACAAGCGAAAGAAACGGAGATTAATTTGGCAGAATTGCAACACTGGTCGGAGACACGATGAAATCGCAACGCGAAAATGTTCCACTAGACTAATATATTAATCACGGCTGAGTAGCTCTGAAATTTTTCATTCGCCACGTAACAGCCTTCGAGAAATCACCGCCAATTAATACGACACACCTCGCGCGTTAGATACAAATAGGGAAAACCGGGGCTAGACGTCCTATATTTTAGAATTTCGAAGTTACGACTTCTCAGGCAATTGTTGTGACTAATTATATACAGGCAACCTTTTTCTATATATTAATGCCCATAACAATCTCGTTAACCATATATTTTATTTTGTAATGATCAAAATACCAACATGCAACAACGTATCTTTCCCTGGTACCGGTTTCAGTTGCCCAATAGCGCAGGGTAAAGAAGACCACGTATGAAATATATACCCTGATTAGTAGTTCCAAAGTCTTCGCGAGAAGTCTCCATAGCTCCCATGCCGGCCCTTAATTATGGGCCAACTTTATCTCGTTTGTCCATATGCCCTATTTCAATCATTATATGAATGAAAATTGCATTTATAACCAGAAACAGTATATCATACACTTGCAAGAAATTTTATTCTAGTTAGTAACCCATTTAATGTTATTCAGTCACAAGAAAGAATATTAATACAAAATTTCGAGAAGCTCGAAAATTACTACCAGATTAGTTTTTTCTTTTTCTTAACTGTAATATTATTTCGATTTTGCTGAAACTCAGTCAAAAATATTTATGTTCTAAAAAGACCATTTCGCAATTTTGTATCCATTATTCCTCTCGAGAAAAATACTAGAAAAAAGCACATATGAACAACACACTCCTGGAGCCATATAGGCGCGGTCTCCTCTACAATATGCGCCGAATACGATTATTTACGAAGCACGTCACTTTGCAGCAACCGTGCAATGTTTCGCGCGCGAAATACCGCGGGCGAAACTCGCCGCGCATTCCTCGGGAGTCACTGACTCACGGCTAGACGCAATTTCGACGTTACGAAATAGTCCACACTCTCGGCATCTTCCGGTAATTAAATATTCATAATGCAAATATATCCCTTTCTCAGCTTAACCCGACGTAACACGCTGCCGTGCTAGCCGCGGCTCTCCTTCCCTTAGCTATCCGCTCCTCCTCGAGCCCTCCACGAAGCTCGAGGGATCCTTCTCTCCTCGGACGGATCTCGTCTTTTTGGGGGATTTCTGGTTTGGGCGGTCGTAGGAAGTATCGCGGCTGGGTGGTCCTCTCGGTGGCTGCATTGAGACGTCAGCGCCGAAGTAGCCCGCGCCCAAAACCCCCCGTGTGCGTGATCCTCGAGTGCGGGCCTCGGGGGCCCCTTCGAGGCGAGATTATCCCGTTTGGCGAATAAAAAAGGAAATGCAAGAACGCCCAGAGAGAGGCTCTAGACGGGCCGTTCGCGGAGACGCGTCGCGTCGCGTCACGTCGCGTCGCGGCCCGACGGAAAATAATTCATTCTTTCGTTTTAACGCGCGAGTGATAACGCCTGGACCGCGCGCGCTGATAAGGGAGCGACAAAAAAGGTTAAATTAGGAGAGATAAGTGAGGGAGGGAAAGAATGCGGCGATAGGGGAAAGTGGAGCAGATGAGTGCCCGAGATATGTCACGATGGCATGCGTTGAATGTACGATAATGGCGTAGTCACACGATCAACCAGCTCAAAGTTACTTTTGTATTCCTCTTTATACATCTTTATTGTTTCAACGATATTTGCGCTCTTTCTTAAAGTGAATTAGTTAAAAGATTTCTGATTCAATCAATAAAAGGAGTATTTCACTAATATAACATTTTGCGCCATAGGTAGAAATCACCAATTCTTGCCAATTTTGACTTGCTGGATTTAAATAGAGCAAGGAAAATGTTGCATTGATAGCACAGTCTTATATATGCACAACAATAGATTTTTCTTCAAAATTAAAAGTATCTTTATGTTTGGCAGATCTTTGTAGAAATACTGCTATGTTAAAATCATTTTTATGGCGAGATCATCCTGCTAGAGCCATTACTTGAATAGGAGATAGTATCTTATTTGAGATATATTTAGACTTTCTTAACGTTATGCTTTAACCGTTGTTAACAGTGTTGTTTTACAAGTAAAATCATATGTCGCATAGATGTTTTAATAGACGTGAACATATTTGTTATATTTGTGGTAAATTTACTTTAATGAGAGAGAAAGACAAAGATACAAGTTAACTCTATTGACTCATAAAGCATATGAATTATACTTCGAATGCAAAGTAAAAGATGATAAAAAGATTTAGACTCCTATAGTGTTGTAAAATTTGTACATTAACTTTGCAAAATTGGTTAAAAATCGAACTATGCCTTTCTCAAAAACTGTTACGAATTAATTTTTTTATTGTTACTTTCTTGTTCAAAGCGTTGGAATTTTAAGAAAAATATACAAAAAGTTTAAAATTGTTGTCCAGTATAATGTCTAGTGAGTATTCACTGATTTTTAGAGGAAATGTTTCTATTTTACTATTCTATTGTATTATATATTTCTGATTTTGATGGTGAAATTAAAATTTTATTGCAAAATCTATAGCACATAAGTTCGTCATACGTTGTACAAAATCCAACTTTCTGTTTTCGTGATGAAATTAACGACTTTCATGCAATTTGCATACGATGGTGCTGTCTGCGTTTGCAAACTGCATCAATAATGGTGACAATACTATTAACTGATCCCTCCAATAAGATAAGTGCTGTACCTATAACTGAATCATATTAGATGAAACATGATGTTGAAAAACACACTATATATGATTTAGAGATCATGGTTTTATAAAATATAACGTTAAACATCGGCATATTCTCCAGAATTCTTGTTATTTTGTAACACCGCGACGTTCGTCGAAATTCCCGACGTCGGAAGAAGCTCGTGATGCTCGGTGATTCTCAAAAAATTCGCAGACTTTCTATCCTCAAAGCTCCTCCGAGCCTCTCGAAAACGCGCGGATGATAGACCCGTGCAATTCGTACGTGCACGTTGCATTGAATATCGCTCCGCAGTTATGCAAATCGGGACCATTACGGAAATGTACGAATTTCCATGGAACGACCGACTATGATCATCGGGGACCGCTCGTCGGACGGAGCGGCTCTCTCATTTAGCATACATTTGCAAACAAACTGCGAGCTCTGTTTACTCGACGATATTATCGCGGAGCGCCGCCTTAAAGGGGCTTACTCTCTTATGTAAAATGAAAAATGACGCGTGCACGCGCGCGGACTGTTACTCTCTTACGTCATGCTATTAAGTTCGCGTATAAAGTGGCCGACCGCGCGGAGAGTCCCGCTGTACGTACGCGGCACCAGAGAACGTATTGTGCGATTTGACACGAACATCTAATCATAATAACGGGGCACCCGACGTTAACAATTCGTAATAGCCTGGAATTATGTCGGCAATGGGCGGAGAAAGAGAGAAAGAGAGAGAGAGAGAGAAAGAGAGAGAGAGAGAGAGAGAGAGACAAAGAGAGCAAGAGAGAAAGAGAGAGAGACTCACGCTCAAATAGTCGATAGTACTTGAAGCTTTTAATTTCACATGCGCGCGCGATGCGGAATTATGCAGGTAAGAATGTAACCATCGACGCAACAACAACGATGCCTCGAGGAAGTAGCACTTGGCGGAAGTGGTGTCGGGTCTTCAGCATTACACCTTTGCAACGAACACAATAACCTTAGTGGAAATTTAATGCAGTTTTCAAGCAGTTACTGGACAGTTATATCAACTTTCATCTAGCACCTGAAGAGTAAAACTACTCTTGGGATCCCAATCAAGACATAACACTTTTTCTGTAGTTACTGCACATGAAAGATGTCACTAAAAACTAGACTACTTTTTCTAAATGAAAACAGAACAGAAAATGGGCACAAAACTAGAGTAAGCGAACCTTTTTCGGAACAGCACCTATTTCGAAACACTTTAATTTTTTTCCTGTATTAGCCGTCAAATAATATCAAATTTTCATGTTAATAACAAAGAACATGTTCTTTGATATTATTTGACGACTAATACAGAAAAAAAATTAAAGTGTTTCAAAATAGGTGCTGTTTCGAAATAAGTTCGCTTACTTTATTCAATTGATTAATGATTTGCTGCGCGCTTATAAAACAGGAAGATTTGCCCTAGTAGCTTTCATATTTTGAGTATGATTTCTATTTGAAAATTTTCAATCCTGATGAGAATCATAGCCAATGATTCATAGAATCATAGGAAGTCTTTGATGCGTAATATATTTTTTCTCTCATGTTTTTCACCTTTTACGTGATATTATTCATTACGTGATATCATCAAATGGCAAATATCTTTTTATCCGTTTTTGTAGTTCTACTATTTCATCAGACTCTGAGTCTGAACATGACAATTTTCATTTGTATCATTATCATCAGGACAGTCTAATGTTCCCTCATCGCAATGGAATTCTGTATTATTAACATTTTAGTCTTTTGTTCACTGTCCTTTCCAACTTTGATTGTCATCTCTGCCATAATGTTGTAAAGCACAATGCTGTATTGTTCAGGATTAAAAGTTTTCTTGCAATTTTCACTAGAACATTTTTCTCCGTATGCAGACAGCCGCGGCGAAGCGTATTTTCTGTTATCGCGAGTGCGACTTTGTTGCTGCGTAATACCGTGGAATCGAGTCAATTTCACGAATAGAATCATACATTCGCCAACGATTGCGACATCGTTAATGTGCGCGAATTGTCAGTGACAATCATTCCCGTTCTCCCATTCCCGATGAAAATGTTTTACGAGGTCGAGAGACTTTTCCCTCGCTTCTTTTCTTTTGTTTTCTCTCTTACAACGAGGAATTGGTAACGGGGGACCTTTTGTCGATCGCGAGATTGAGCTGAACGAACTTCGCGGAGACCCCGCGGCCGTCACGACTGGTTATCCTAGGTCTGCACATATGTGGCAATTTATTCGTCATTATGGCGAATGCAAGAAATCGATAATACTTTGGCACGGTCCGCATTATGCTCTTAATATTACGTATCAGGACGCCCCTTGACCACGCGTCGGATTAATCTTCTCGTCGTGTTGCTTTCTCACATTCACTTCGGAGAGGGACGTACACACGTGTTATCGTTACGAATTTAAATCTGTCTTACTTTAACACATTTTTGCGCGATATCGAATCGCTACTTGTATTTGTCGTAATACTTGTGTTACCTGTTTGCCATTCAATGATGCATTGCAAGTCCCGAGGTTCAACTAACGATAGAGAGACCGGGTCTACTTGACCCAAAGAATATGTCAACCATGTGCTTTGTTTATGTATTTATTATGCGAGGAAAAGTAGAAACGAAACCGCAAAATGTTCCTTTCAGAACATGAACAGAAGATTCCGTGAATTTCATTAAAATCGACATAATATCACCGTTAAGAAATAGAAAAAAATTTATTTAAGAGCAGTCAATTACGTTTTTGAGGGTCTCGAAATTTAGTATTAACATTCTTCATTATAAGTGTGGAAACTTAAATGTCGTGTCATTGGTTAGAATAAAATAATTGGTTAGAATAAAATTTTCTGTAAATGTATAATACACTGTTTCAGGTAATAAAAGTAATTTTCATTTTTAAAACAATTCGAGCATATAAATACAACGAATAAGATATAAAATTGACTATACTATATAATACTGTATATATAATAAGGATCTTTATTTAATTATTAATGTTATAAAAACAATGAAGATTATTTGAGATTTTAATTTCCCTGATTAAGTTTATATTTTGTTCTGTGGCCATTCAGCAGTCTTTTTGTAAACGGAGTAAATATTGTAACAAAAATTATAACAACATTTTGGTAATATTAGATCGTACAGAATTATGTGACTCAAATTATTATATTCATTATATTAAATTATTGTTTTAAAACATTATATACGTTTGACTTTTTGCTAAAAAATTATTGTAATTGTGTCATCCTGATCATTATAGGCGTAAAAACAGGGGAAAGTTGTCTCATGTTTGTACAGTCAATTACAATGAATTGACTGAAAAGTTTGGACTTCGAAATTCTGAAAAATGTGCCTCTCTAACCCCAGTCTCCCTTATTTGATATAAAAGTAGTTCCTCTATTCACGGAGAGCATTCCCCCTCTTAAAATTTGGTCAACCCTCCGTTCGGACTTCATTTCTTCCTGCGTTCGTTTCGCGAATAAACAGCACCGCCGTCGCGACGTGCATTCTATTTCCGCGGTCGGCAACGCAAAACGTCTTCTCTGTGCGCGTTGACAAATGTGCACGCTGTGTTCGCCTCGGCGGCAGCGGAGTCTCGCCCTCGGAAACAGACAGCGGCGGCTCGTAGGATTAACCCAATTCCTTCTTCCCACGAAGCTGCGACGGCGACGTGCTCTTCCTCTCGGGTGCGCTCCGCCGAAATGCTCGAGGCGGCTCGGCGCAGAAGCTATGGTCGCCTTGCACGTGATACTCGCGTTACCTCTCGTCCTTGTTTCGCCTTCCGCTAGGAATAATAAGCGGGTACACCCGCCTCTTACCGGATAAGGAGGCTCCCGACAGTCATTAAAGCCCGTCTTCCTGCGGTCTCGCCGCGATCCAAAGCGCGTGATAAGATAATGCACACCGCGCTGATCATTATGTTTGCGTCCAATCTCGCTTAATCGCGCCGGCTACGCGCGTTACGCGCTTAGGATGCACGCGAGAGGATTGCGCGGCCGCTCACGGCCCCGGCGAGATATTAGATAATCCGGCTAAATGATGTACTAATGTTAATGCGCGAGTAATTTGGTAAGCTACTTAAATCGCGTCTGATGCATAATGCATTTCGAGCTGCTGCTTTAGGGATATTTATTTGAGCCTCGATTACGCAAACTCTCTCTCTTCGATTTACGTTACGCGCCTATATATATATGCGCGTATATGTGCGTATGTGTGTGTGTGTTTCTCGAGGCCATCAGCAAGATTGCAACTATCGAAACCGCAACTCGATGAAGCGCATAACGGACTCTTTGACGTGAGGGAAATATTCGCAGTTAAGAAGATGCCAAAGTGTATAAAATTTCAAAAATATTGATAACGTAGAATCGTCACTTTTCTAACACGATCAGACTATCTTTCCCGTATTTCTCGTTAATTTATCCCATGGCCTTGATCTGGTTAACAGATTATCAGGAATAAGATAATTTTAGTAAGTCATGTATTGAACATAGGTTTGCTATGTTGAAACAAATTTCAAAGAACATTGCTGCTTATTATAACTTCGAACTTTTCGGAAATTTTATACCTTCTTACCCTACGTTATTGCATTGTAAAAACTGATATGTTAAATTTAACATTTCATGTGTCCCAAATCATCCACTCTCATTTATGTGTAAATTTAACACGAAACAAATGTGGTAAAAAGTAACACGCATAATATGGAAAAAATTAACACAAGAATTTAACACTTGAATACCGTCAGGAATCACAGTTTATGTTAAATTGACATATGTATGTAATGTTAAATTAACTAAAATAAAACGTTACTTTAACATTTGAGAAAAATATTAATCTATGGTTTTGATGAAATAAAAATGTTAAATTGACATAATTTATGACATATTAAATATGTCAATTTAACACAATTTGTGATTCCTAACAGTATTCAAATGTTAAATTCTTGTGTTAAGTTTTTCTATATTAAGCGTGTTACTTTTTAACACATTTGTTTTGTGTTAAATTTGCACATAAATGAGAGTGGATAATTTGGGACACATGAAGTGTGTTAAATTTAACACATCAATTTTTACAGTCTGGGTAACTCTGAATCCGGTACCACGGCAAGATGACTCTATTTTGCTGCAAGTTCGTACTTTAATTATTATAGAACAAAATATGCGATTAACAAGATCGTGCCGAGCATTAATACATAAAAGAAGATTGTCTCTATCATATTTACACAGTCAATCATAACAATCAATTGAGCTCCAGAAGCTCCGGAAGAATCCGAGCAATTCGTCCAAATGTGCTGCCGTGGCGAGAGCTGGCTGATTTTGAGAAATGCAGAGTTTCGCGTTCGCACCTCTCGAGTGCGTTCTCTCTCCGCGTTTCTTCTCCTCTCTTCCCAACGACGGATTATGCAATCCGTCTCTGTCGATGTCGCGAAGCGTCGGCGATTCCCGGCGTATTTCTCGACGGGAACGTACCTGTTGGACGTCCGTCGTACGCGTTTGTCTCTCGAGGGGTAGGTAAGGCCGCCGAGCCAATGACGGATCGTCGAACCACACGATCGGGATTAATTCCTACGAGGGACGGCTACGTGCATCGCGGCCGACGTGCACACGTAGAGAGGTGCCCTACGTGTGCGCCAGCTGCGGCGTCTCGCATCGATCTCGCAATACGGATCGGCGCATTATACGGCCGGAGCCGCTCCTAAGGCCCGGTACACGAGACGAGGCGCTCGTGACATTGCACTGTCTATGATAATACGACACGTAAACTCCATAATCCGCTCTACCAGCGTCGCTCGCTCTCGTCGTGCGATCTCTCGCGAGATCCATCCGCGTGGGAGATCCACGACTTTTACGTGCTCTCTCTCTCTCTCTCTCTCTCTCTCTCTCTCTCTCTCTCTCTCTCTCTCTTTCTCACTCTCTCTCTCTCTCTC
>NW_022639699.1:81440-88773 GCF_010583005.1 Odontomachus brunneus
TCTTTCTTTCTTTCTTTCTTTCTTTCTTTCTTTCTTTCTTTCTTTCTTTCTTTCTCTTTCTCTTTCTCACCGGCACGTCCGTCTGCGAAGTTTGCGATTTATGCGGAAATCGCGCGACGGCCAATCGTGCGGAAAAGAAGGCCTTCCCATGAGGACTCTCCGCGAGGACAATAATGCTGCAATAATAATCAAATTGCAATTGAGTTCTCTCTTGAGTGCCGAGGCGCACAAACGAGAGACATCTCCTGAAAGACGTAAATGCTTTCTCTCTCACTTCGTAGCTGCTTTGTTAAGCAATCGCAATTGCTGCGGAGTGGAACGACAACGATTTATAACTGTAATTGCGTATTGACCGAATTTTTACCGTCGCGACTGCGGAAATTTCTATTTGAGATTGCAGAGACAGACTTTATCTTGATGCCGGCAGATATGCCAATAAAATTTTTATTTTAAGTGGATTAATAAATGACGTTTCTTTATCTCTCTGTAGGTAGCATCGACTCCATCCACTCAAGTTCTGTATTTTAAAATATAAATCTCTCGATATAAAAAAATTGTTAAAATTGTGATTATATTATGAAACGAGATTCGTATAAAATCAAAATCCACTCTGATCTTGAGCGGAACATTCATTCTTGCGATTACAAGTGGCAGAATTTTCGCTATCGCCTCGAGTGAAAATACCGCCACTTTTCATTCCAGAAAATTCAGAGAGCATGCTCTTTGAAATTCGTTTGAATGCAGCAAACAATTCGCGTTCAGTATATACAAACTATCTTTTGTATCACATGGATATGTAACTACATCTGACAGGCTAATCTATCAACTTTGAAATTTTTTATCGTCTTTGTCATTTATTGAACAATCCCACTGTAGATGGATCTTACACGGAGAAAAATAATTTGCTGGCCCAGCAAATTTTCTGTTGGTTAGGAAAATCTTTTCGTTATTATATGGAAAGCTAAGATTTTTTAAGAATAATAATTACTGAGTAATAATTACTTTTAAGAGTAATTATTTGCTGGATATAATTTGCTGAATCTACAAATTATTTTGCTATAAGAACCATAATGGATTTATATAAGTTGCAGTTTTGCTCCGATAGCAAATAAATTTGCTAAACATACATTATTTTGCATCAATAGCAAATTAACGTGATTCTTAGGACAAATACATTCAACAAATTTTTTCTATCCTGGCAACGAAACTACGTCTGCTCTGATAACGAATAATTTGTAAAATTAGTTACGTCAACTAAATTTTTTTGATGTTACTACGAATATGCAGTAGCAATTTTTGCTAAAAGAGCAAAATTATTTTTCTCCGTGTAGCATTTGCTCAAAATGTTACTTTTCTGTGTGATATCGATACGACTACCTCGAGTTTCCGCGTACACAGGTTAACGGAGGACGAAATGGCTTGCCAAACGACGCACATAATTTATCGCGCGCCATTTATTTATTGAGTGTGAAATCGATTCTCGACCGTACTCGCGTTCGCTCGTGTTAACCAAATGAAATCACAGTAATTCGGCATCCTGATATCGAGTCCAAGAATTATGTACGTCGATTCTCCTTTATCTTCTCAAGAGGACCACACACGCACACAGCGCAATAATTCCTCATCCGCACACACCCGATATAATAGCGCGCCAGCAACAAACGGAGTAGTTTTGATACACCGTGACACCTTCGGGCTCCGAAATAATTTCAATAATAATAGGGATTTCGTTATTTAATGCCCCGCGCGTCGCCGCTCCTCGCATCCTTTGATCCCCGGCGAGAACCGGGGCTGCCCTCGAGAGTGTATATCGGCGGATCTCCCGAATCCTTTCGCGGGAGAAGAGACGATGAAAGGAGAAGCTGTCCGTGAACGTGGGAAAGCGCGTGCCGCGCGAATAATAAACGCGTCGCGACGGCCGGCCGTTCCTCTCCAATTAATCGCACGGACCTCGGAGTCTGGCTACCAATTAATTAAGCCCCGCCGTTTGCTCGCGAGCGCACGGGCGGAAGGACAAATAAACGCCGACGGCGATAATCCGTCGGCGGTAACTCCGCGCGTCGATTAACGGTTACGCAAGCGAGAGAGCGATCGTCGTCGCGTATTCGGGTTATACGGCGGCCCGCAGAATCGTTATCGATTACGCTCACGCCGGCAGTTTGCAGTTTACGAGCGACAGCGCGCTCTTCTATCTACGCCGGCCCTGACATGGTATTAATTGCGAGAGCGGTAATTTAGATTCGTCCTTGCGGCCGCTCGCATTACGATGTCCAGGCGCAGGTGTAGAGAACCGAACGGACGTACGCCGGCGGTGTCAGTTTTGCGTAACGCGAAATCGGACACCGCCGACCTATTTGCGGGTTCCGGCAAAAAGCGCGCCGGGAATCGCTCTCGCCGGCTTACGCAGTCCGCGTCACACCAATTGTCTCCCATCACGGTCACCACCGCTGATTCACGCGTTTCAATTGAAACGTACAACTCGATTTAGATATATTCGTTCGTGCGACGCAACTTTGTCGACAGACATATTGACTAAGAATGGGTCGAAACTTGATTTCTAAACTTCCGCTAAACTTACGAATCTTTTAAAATTTAAAGCTATCCAAATCTGAAATGCTAATTTAAAAAAGAGGATAATTGTATATAAAACAGGTTCCTGTATAATTATACTTTTCACTAAAAAAATCAATCTTTCAACACTTAAAACACAGATAAATGTAATTATTTTTATTAGTGGACATTAATTTTATCAATATTTTAATGCACAGTTATCAAAAGGAATATTTTTGGTTAAAAACTAAAAACTCAAATAAATATTTTTTTTTATCAAATTTTAAATCTTTAATACAGAAATTAGAAAAAACTAAATATCTTATAATTAAAAAATATCACGTGACGTTTACAGTAAACACTAGCTAACAGTACGTCAATGTTACAGTTTCCCACTCAATATAACTTTTACATAAAACACGCGTTATACGTTGCATAACGTTATTTACATTGTTGAATGAGAAAGTGTAATGTTGATGTTACGTTACTGATAGTGTAAAGCGATAATTTTTCTCTCCGCAGGAGAAACATTCAAGAAAAAACTTAGAATCGATTTGCTTCCAATCAGCTATACGTTACTATAAACGATATCGTACAAATTCATTTATTCTTTGCATTTTTGTATCTATCATTATTTCTACATTTACACTTATTTACACTACTATAAACTACATTATTTGCATGACGCGTCTCGTGTAATTCTTCTCTCTCGGAGGGAATTTTACACACGCGTTTCCCAGTGTCGCCTTTAAGAGCCGTTTGTACTTTCCAAGCGGCAGTGCGAACGTGCGATTTAGCGTCTCGTTATGTCGATTTAATGGCGGATGGAACGCGCGGCGGGCGCGAGACGATTCGCGCGATCGGCAAAAAGGACTGCGCGGAAAAAGCGAACGCGAGAAAACGACAATTCGTCCCAATTGAGGCGGCCAGTTAGGCGCAATTATCGCGGGCGGCACGCGGCTCCCTCGCGTTACTTGATAGCGCAATTAACGTCGTCCAGCTGGGAGCCCGCGTGTGAAACACGCGCCGGTGAACGCGAACGAGCGAGCAGGCGATCGCATTAATCGTTAACTATCTCGTACGGCGCGGCGCAACGGCGCTTTAAGCCGCCTGTAAAGGCCGTATAATAGTGACAGTCGTAAAGCCGCAGCCGCGTCCAATTAATTCCCTTCCCCTCGGCCGAGAGCGCGCCGGGAACGATCGTGTTCGCGGCGCGAGCTTGTCTCTCTTCGCTCGCCCCGCGGAAATCCATGAAAATTAATTCGACGCCACGAACGACGACGCGAATACGCGACACGCGACCGGATGTGTGAGAACTTGTTCTAGGGAGATCCCCGGCTATCTCGCGTGGAATCCCAAGGGAGTGCCGGCCGCGGGGAGATGCACAGAACGCGCGTCCAGTGGCAGATTTAGACCTTTGGAGGCCGTGAGAGCCGTTACCGTAAACATTGATTCGAGTTAACCAAGGATTCATTGATCCCCTGGTCCTTCCTCAGGAACGAATGAGAAAGAGAAAGACGGAGAAGCGATTAAATCACGGTTAACCATAGCGATCTTTACGGGAATAGCTATAAGCAGAGCAACGCTTTGCAACTAACTTTCTCGAGATGCAGAGATAAGGGCTTATCTTATTGCAGTGAACATAGAGACACGGAAAGAAATGGCTTGGTTGATTCAACTAATCTATGGCTTGCTGGACAAAATTAAACGTTATAGCTGAGGAGATTTATTAGCGCAGCAGAGAAACCATGTAGAAGCAGTTGTCAACTTGCTCATCGAGCAAACCCATTTCATTATCCTATTTTATATCATTTTAGTTACTGTAACAAATCATCTCGCATTTCGAGCCAATTGAAGTTTGTGAAACAAATTCATTAATATTATCAAACAAATGATGCACTTGTTCAATAGATAAGGAAAAAATACTCTTGTTTTAAGGAGAAGTAGACTCTCGCTAGATCTGATGCAAATGTCCATAATGAGAAATATATTATTACTAGCTTAAATTACTCGGCGTTGCTTGGGTTATCGTAAAGTGTCAAGGGGATGAAATCAGGGAGAGGCAGTCCACACACAGGTTTCACAATTTCAACCTATATTTTCCGCAGGATTTTGGAAAATAATTATGCAAAATTTAGTCCAGATCGGCTAAAGGAAATTAATAGGGAATATACAGAAAGAGAGACAGACATCCTATTTTATGTACACGGAGAAAACTACTGTGGTTGATATATCTATATTGCTGTATCTATTAGAGATGTGCGAATCAAAGATTTTTAATGCCGAATCGAATCTCAAATTTTAATTTTGAATTCGAATCGAATCGAATAGTTGAAAGAATTTTTAATTAATATAATCATTGAATTCAACATGAAAATAGTAATTTCAGTATGAGAGAGATAACATTTATCATGTGAAATCAATTCATTTTAAGATAAAAGATATATAATATATAGTCGGTAAACGTGTATAGACAGTTCCAGCCTTAAAAGCTGCACAACGACACATATTAATCCGACAGTTGGTAAGAGTTTATCTAGAAGGCATTATCTTCTTTTAATATTTTTGAAGGAAATCTTAATGTATAGCAAACTTTTCAAGTTATGCTAATTCCCGTAAGATTGGATAAATAATCTTTAATAATTCTTCGTTAATGCTAATATATGCGATCTGTTTTCGAATCTTTTCGATTCGAAATTTTCGAATTATTCGGATTCGAATCATAGGGATTCGAATTTGAATCGAATCGAATTTCACTTGATCCGATTTGAATTCGAATAGTTTGCACATCTCTAGTATCTACAGAAAAAAATAAGAGAAAAAATTTGTGATTTTAAGTGAAATAGACATGACATTAAAAGTTGTTATTACATGTTCATCTATACAGTTCTCACAACTATAGTTCTTATGATATAATGTTCAATTAGTACATCCTCGAATACATAGTTGCCTCAATCGAAAGAATATTATCTCTCTGTTGTAGTCTTCAGAACAAATATGATTAAGAGATCCGTAGAGTTTGGTTGCACCGCACTGAGAGTACTGTTCAAATATATGGATAGGCAGTAAAGAAAATTAGTGTACCACTTCCAGAGTACTATGGTTACCATGATCATCTTGTATGGGCGAAACTAATATTAATATTTTATTATCGCAACTATATTTAGACAAGCGATATTCCTAGTATTTTCTCCGTATATATATATTATATATATTTATGATAAATTGGGATTTATATTTTGTTACACTATTTGAATGTATAATTGTAGGGTAAATATTCTAGACATTTCAATGAGCATCTTTGCTTTAGCTAACTTCTGTTGCTAGAACAACTAATCATTTAACTATAATAAGATCCATTAATATCTACAATTCTTTTTGATACACTAACTACATTTTTTATTGGTAGAAACTTATGTATAATGTACTAACAAATTTGCCATGTTTTAACATCGCAAGCCTTATTAGGTACAAATTCCATATAATTCTCCGCGACTTGGTCGCTGTAACACAGTAAACTGGCTGTCCTATATATTATGGTTATAGATTTACTAGGTTATCGAGACTTTCAATTGACGTTAAATTTGTTTTTCGTGTAAACGTTTTCGGGACAGATTTTATTTGCATATTTTTAATCTCGTTATTTACGCATCTCAACAGTCGGAGCATTGAATATTTGTTTAAATCGTTTATGCATCGATGAATTCGCGCATCTAGGACAACTCTTGCGAAAGTTAATTTATTAAAATAAAATTTCGTGATATTAAGTCGTGGTAAAAGATGCAGCCCACGGGGAGCGTGCTGATTGGACGTAAGCTAAGCAATTATTTCCCGGCCGCGTCGGGAAAGTTAACGGAGTGATTCCGGCGATTCGTTAAATAAAATTGTAATTTAACGCTCGATTTAGCCGTGAATTTATCGCCCCGCCGTAGCAGTGTTCTAATTAAGGCATAAAGAAGCTGAAAACGCATCGCGGAACTTGTTACATAGAAACCGTGGGATTCGCGCTCACCGGCGAGGAAATGCGGTTGAAGTCGGTCGAGGCCCGCGACGCTTCCTCGTCGCCCGAGAGCGGTTCGCAAGTATAACGGGTGGGTTACAAAGTATGCGCGTGGCCGTGACGTGACAGGAGGTTCAACGAGGACACAATATCCCTCGCGACGTCCAATAACTCAGGCACTCGTTACAATGCGCTTCTAACAATTACAAATAACCCGCAGCTCGGAGTTCGCACGAGACATGATCTACGATCGCGTATCGTTCACAAAGGATCCTTCACGTTGCGATTTTTGTCGAGTTCTTCGACGGAGTTACGTCGTCCACGAGTGATCAAGGTGGAGGAACACATTAATGTTTTGTAGCTTAACGAGAAAGTATGAAGAAAAAAATTAAAATATATAAAAAAAAAGATTGGGTTAACCAAGTATGTGGTGAACATGAGCGAATCAGAATCAAGTCGAAATTACCAGAATTTAGTTCAGGTTAACAAGATTCTGCAAAAAGTAAGTCAAAATTAGCAATACACTAATGTTTGTATTTTCCATATAAAAATGTAAAGTATCTGTATGCGATACAGATAGTTAGTCTGTATACGATACGATAGTTAAATAACATTTTTACTTTAACGTAACATTTTTATTGTTTGTTTATTTTACTTTGTGTCATTTCTGAATTTTTGAACTTTTATCTCTGAATCACGATGAAACTTTGCCTCATTTTGAATATTTAAAGTATATATATATATATATATATATATATATATATATATATATATATATATATA
>NW_022639699.1:88783-99422 GCF_010583005.1 Odontomachus brunneus
ATATATATATATATATATATACATATATATATATAAAAGTTGAGATTTTTGTCATTATTTTTTTCTTTTATTAAATTTAACTATATATATGTGTGTGTGTGTGTGTGTGTGTGTATCACGGTTTTTAAAATACTCTCGAGTAGCGAGATAGTGTCAAATGACATATTAAAGATGTCATTTATTAGAGGCGTCACTGCGTCATTAAAACGTCATTTGATATGATTTGAATCTTATCAGCTTAAATACAATTACAGTAACCTCGACTTAGGGATTCTGGTTCGTTCATACTTCATCGGATATTAATCCAACCAAATCTTTTTTCGTGCAAGTTATCATCGCACAAGCTTATTTTTTACTTACAAAAATAGTTACAGAGAGGTGAAATGAATAATTTATAAATCTTAATTTTAATTTTCGAGAAAAAAGTTTGTGATTTTCCAACTAATCTTTTAGATGCCGGATTAGTAGTTTTAGGAACGTCTTTCCATGCAACGCAAAGTCACTTCCGCGGAAAGCAAAGTTTATTTTATTAACGATTAATCGATTCTCCAAATCGATATTAGTCAGCGTCGAAGTGTCGTTGTGTGAAAGCGATCCAAATATCTTTGAATTCTTCGATTTGCGTACGCGAAATAGCGCGCAGAAAAGGAGAGAAACGGCCATGCGCCATTCGGACAATGGTGGCGTATTCGTAAGCGGAGAGTGCACGCGCGAGTCCATTACTGTGCAAATATCGTATACATTACTACAATCAATGAAACACGCGCGAAAAGAGCAACAACGCGCGCTGCTAATATGGAGCCAGGCCGCAGCAACCGACCGTTGCGGTTTGTGCAATGCAGGATGCACTAATATGGTCCCGCAGGCCCCGATAGAAAGCGAGATACATACGTTATGAGCCCGTCTCGGCCTCTTTGCATATGCGCCGCAGCGGCAAAAATCCGCGTCGATTCCCCGATAGAGCACTCGTTCCTCGATTGCGTCACACGTGCCGTGATTTCTTTTCTCGCGGGGCCCGCCGGAAGTTGATTAAACACGTTCGATCAGACACGCGTATTATAACTTTATCAGACGCGAGGCTAGCCTCAATACATAACGTTGCTATATCTAGTAAAGGAAAAAGATATAAAATAATAAAAGAATAATGACAAAAATCTCAACTTTTGTACACATATATTTTAAATAGGGGAGGCCTGGGATGGATGCCTTATATTTTAGAATTTTTAAGTTACAACCTTTCGACGACTATTTGATGCGGTTGACTGTATAAACATTTTAGAGGCAACCTTCTTCTGTATATGCCACCATCTTATTAACTATAATTTTGTTTTGTAGTAACAAAAATGCGAATGTATCGGGTTTACTTCCCCAGTAACATAAAATAAGAAAACTGTATGAAATGTATATATGTATACCCTTCTGTCGATTCTTAATTATAGGCCAACTTTACCTCGTCCGCCCATATGCTCTGTTTCAACTATTTGATAAATGAAAATTGCATTTATTTGTAATAACCAAAATACGAAAAATATTTCGTCATTATTCATTGAATAAGCTCATTTGTTTTGTAAAAGGAATGAATTTTTTCACTTCAATTCGAAATACGTAATGATTTAACTAAGTAACTAAAAAAAAAATACCAACAAAAATTAATTTGCTCTATCACTAAAAAATAAATTTGGCAATAACCATCAAGCCTAGATAAGTTATCTCATACTCTGGTGAAATAGTTTCATGTAAATATATAGATAAATATGATCAAATAATTTTTTTTTAATATCCAGCTACAAAGATTTTCTGAATTGAGCGAACCATTTTTTTATATATTCCATTTACGGAATACTTTCGTGAAGATGCTGTTGTACTTTCATTTGCGAACGAAGTTGCGGCTCGGAACTTGGCGGGCTGATCCACGTGTGATACGTAGGATAAATAAAGGAAGCCCGCGAAAGAGACGTTTGGACGCGAGAGTTGTGCAGGTGGAGAAACTTTTTCCTAGTGTGAGCGCGAGGTCGCGCGAGAACAATAAAGCGTACAGAATGAAAATACATACGAATAGTTCGAATCCATTCCAACTCCCGACGAGCGGGAGCGCCCGAGAGGTTTACTCAACCATATCTCTCTTCGAATGGTTATCGCTCGACCTCAGAACGCCTCAAAACTCTGACGCGGGGCAGGCCGTTAAGTGTTTTCTTAAAAAGTATCCACTTCGGTATACTCCGATGCTCTCAGGTCGAGATGAAATCGGAGCCACCGAACGAGGATGTTATTTTTTTCCAAGGTAGATCGAAGGATAAACATTGAACCGCGTCGAGACCTCAATTTCACGCGGCAGATAAGTCTTTCTTCGAACAAGTGTAAATCGCGCATGAGTGGACTAGTATCGGTATGCGTGTGCCACGTCGATAAGATTAATTTAGAAGTAAACAAGGATCTCTCCACTCCTTCTTTTTCTCATCGGCCGTATTGAAGGTAATAATTTTCTCCTCCGCAGTTTATTAGACTTTTCCGACACGCCTTTAATCCGTACAATTCTTTAAACGTATGGTTAAATGTATACACCGTGATAATGCCGTTTTTTTATTATATGAGATACGCATAAGTTTTTATATGTAAAATTAAATATACATAAAATAAATTAAATATATATTAAATACACATAATATTTTATACATTAAATATATATAAAATAAAGTATATAAAATATATATAAAGTATATATAAATAAAAAATAAATATGCATAAAATAACAATACATAAAATAAAATGTGTTCTAGGAAATATTTCAATGGTTTAAAAAAAAAAGAACAATTCACAAAATACTTTACTTCGAAATACAAACTAGCATTCTACGGAATAAAAAGATTTGCTATCAAACTGAAAATCTCCGCTAGCCTAACAAATTTATAGCCGTAATATGCGGACAGCCAGTTTGCTGTGTTACAATAACTTATAATAAGTAGAACTGCATAAAACTTATGGTTGTACCTACTAAAGTTTAATGTTATAGCACGGTAAATTTGTTAGCACAGCAAAGATGATCCTATATCACAAATAATGAGAAATATTTCATTTGATACATATTACTAATCATATTTTACTGTTATATTTAAGAAAATGCAGTACATTAACGGATTTTAATATAGCTAAATTATTAATTGCTTCAGCAATTAGGAGTTAATTAAAGCAAAAATGTTCATTGAAATATCTCGAGCATTTGCTCTCTGCGCAACTCTCCATTTAAATAGTATAATAAAATAAACATACGTATATCTTCACACATAAAAATATAATTTAAATAATTTATATCAATTTATATCAAATTTATATCACACATATAATTTATATATCAATATATTATATCATATAAATATATACAATTATTAATATAAAATACTTAAATTGCGTAATGCGTAATAGCGTATTTCTCATTACTATTATTTGTAATCAGATTTAATGGGGTTGCACTTCTTCGTGCAAAACGAACAAAAATAGCTCTTCGTTATCTATTGAATAATTACATAATTTGTTTATTAAAATTAATGCAATTGATTTATTCCAATAACTATGATAATATCAACGAAAATAGGTTTGCTCAATGAGCGAGCTGACAGTTGCTTCTAAGCCTGATATCTTTGCTGCATTAGCAAATTTGCTTAGTTATACCGTTTAATATCGCCCAGCAAGCTATGCAAATTTGCAGAATCAATTAAATCATTTTTTTCCGTGTCCTGGATTAACCCTTTCTACGCTGTGAAAACAAGACGAACTACTTGAGAATCACTAAATCATAAGACATCATGTAGAGCAACTCTTTCCTCCTACTCCGCTTCCCCGTAGATCGATATCGAGCAGGTCGACTTATCTCGACACTAGTCATCGCGTCTCATTCATGAAAACGATAAAGCGTGAGCCAACAAGGAGTCGTTACACGCGGAATTCGTCGCGGATTAACACGAGTGGCAAAAGGATTAATCCCCGTTTTACGGGGACGAGCCGGGCGCCGCATAAACTCCACGGCACTTTCATGAGCGCGTCGTGATCTTTTATGAAACCATAATGCCCGCCGCGCGGATCCAGCGCGCGAGATACTTACGGCCATTGCGAGTGATTCCGCTCCCTTTAGCTCGCCCTCCTCTCGTTTTCTCTCAAGGCGACGCGATACCTCACTCCCGCCCCTCCTCCCCACCCGCACCGACATCTCCTTCTCGATTATTCGTATTTCGCTCGGCGGAATCGTAAATCGTGAAACCGGCTTAACGAGCGGTGGACAACGACTCGTGAAACGCGCTCCGACGACGTTAAGACTCATCCGAACGCGGCGATTGTAATTGGCAGACGGAGGGAAGGGAAAGTCGAAAGTCTCCGCGGTGTCCTTAAACGGCACTTGCGGGCGTAATTACTGTTAATCACGAAAGTACAGAGAGAGATATATACGATTGAGTCGCGCTAAGCTCGGGTATGCGCAAACATTGCGCTATCCGCGAAAGTGCGCATGGTAAGATTATAGTAATAAATCTTCTGTTTACAGTAACGATCGCCGTGGTTATATTATGGTAATTATAACAGTAATTGTTGTGTGCTACGTGGTAATAAATTTATCGTGAAAGCGACGGTCCTGCCGAAGTTACAGCTGAAATCGGATTCTACGTTGAACGAGGGAAAAGGTTATTCCGATCAAACAAAAAATAAGGCAAATAAGAGCCGACTGCCAATTTTAACGGTGAAAATCACAATTTAATGAAAGCTTAAAAGTAATAATTTATTTAAATACAAAAATTCAGACGTTATTATAAACGTTATTCTACTAAAGTTTCACAAATATTGTTATTACCTTTAATCCTCAGTATATATCATCAAAGAAGATCCATGAAACTCAATTATAATTTTTTAAATTTATCTTAGAGCAGTTTTAGTTTTTGTAAGCATTGATATCCGCGACTACTATTCTTCCTTAGTGATCTACCAGAATCAAAGAGAAAATTTATTTTTCTTTTTAATGAGATAAAATTTACTCTATCTCGAAATTATCATATAATATGGTACACCTCGGATGTTGAATAGCCTATGCCAAGTTTTTTATTTTTTTATTAATTTTCTTTTTACTTCTTAACTTTTCATTTTGTCATTATTTTAATTTCTTTATTTTTTGACAGGATAGGTTTTTTAGGTTATTCTTTTTTTAGTTAAATTTCTAAATTTTTTCACATCTGAAATTTTCGTCGTATATTGCACACCAATCATAGATGCATCGCTCGTGATTTAGAATCCCAATTTACATCGACAAGCCGGTCTCCCTGGATACGGCGAGACGTCACGTTCTATCGCGGCGCGTCCGGGACACGAAATACCTGCGCGGATCATCGACGTCCCGCAGATTTACGGCGTGTCACGCCGTGAGGTCGTCAGCCAAATTGTTTCACATTGATTTTCAGGTCGGTTGGCCGGCACACGGTGTGCGCGCCGCGGCCGCGCTGCCCACACGCGATGTCTCCGCGGCAAAAGCATTGTGGTTTCCAGGCGCTTATTTATGCGCCGCCCGGCGTTTCCGCCCTTTCCGCTTGACGTTTAGGGCCGTTGACTCGGTCCGACTTGGTCGTCCCGCGGGCGAGACGGCAAAGTCGCTCTGTCGTCGCTTCGCTCGATGCTCCGCCGGCTGTCACTTTCCCGGCCTGCCGACCTCTATCGCGGACGAATCTCCCGGACCCTCGACCGCCCTTATCATCGTCGCGAATCTTGTTTAAGACGAGTTGTGACCGGGGAAATACGTGAATACCAGCAGATGTCGTTCTATTTTTACGCGACCGAGATACGCGGGTGCTTTCGCTTCGAATTCAAACGAAATTCTGTAAAAAACGCAGGAAATGCGCGAATACAATGCAGTGGAAAATTCGCATTTAGCGGTTCAGCATAATTGCGGGCCGCGCGCTTTGAGCAAGCCTGTAAGCGCGAACGTTTCCCTCCCGTGCTATCAGTACAAGAAGAATGTCCCATTCATACTTTTATGCGTCATTTACGGACGCGTTATGTACCATATCAGTCTTATCAGTACTTCTACGCCGCCTACAATTTAATATGCGTGTGCGTGTATGTGCGCGAGCGTGACTATGTAGGGCTATCGACGCTGAAAAGGGTCGCAGAAAACGCTACCTGGCAATGCAACAGCCGTCCATCTCGCTGCTGCTAAGAATTCAATGCAGCTCTTTTGCATGCCGTATGTGAAGCGCACGAGACAAGAAAAAGAAATAATTCTAAATATATTAGAATAAAAATGCTGTTTTAAACACAAACGTATCTATTTGCCTTTCCAATGAGCACTTCACCGAAGGTATTGTTGAAGGAATATTTTCTGGCGTATGTCATAGATTGAATGCACAGAATAAATTTTAGTTGCACAGCTGTCAATTGAAATGTAGATGCGTATGCGTTAAATGCACAGAGGGGAAATAAGTTCACTAAAATTATATTTATAATAAACAAATTATATTTATATTATTTTCACAGTCTCAACTATATCATCTTGTTGTTCTAACAAAAAACAGTACATCAAGAGAAAAAGTGTTTGAAAAATAAGAATATTTATTCGATAAATACTTGTAACATATTTACTTGTAACGATGTACATATTTTTATATTGCGAAAAAATGTTTCTCAAATGAGAAAATATATATTTTCTTAAAATTGTTACTTTCCACGAAAGCAATTGATTATTTTATTCGAACAAAAAAATTGTGATTTAAATGAATATATTATTAGTACCCATCGAATAAATATCTTTATATAAATATATTTATATAAATATCTTCATTTTTTTTTTTCAGTATAACAACATGCATATAAGAGATTATTCTCATTAACACTGTAGTAACACTTACTACAAAAATAATTTTCTCGGCTACAATTCTCTCATTTTGCAACTATAATTAATCAGTTTTTTCACGCCAAATACTTTTTTCTCTGTAGACTTACGATTGTTTTTCCTTACATTCGCTTCATAAGGTAAATAATTGAATTTCAGCCCAATGATTGAAATATTAAAAATATATCTGTATTTAATATTTTTAAAAACGTCTCTGAAATTTTGTTAAAAATTTATAAATATTTTGTTAACTATTTATTTATGCCTCCTTCCCAACTTGTAATATTATTTAATGATTATTCAATTATTAAGTCTATATTATTGAGTAATTAGAACATAATTTATTTTTAGTTTAATTACTGATATAACTAACATTACTTGATATATCTCATTAAAATTATAATTAATATTTATTGATTATTTTATTTTTTATTATTTCTAACTAGATTGCTAACAAACTAAGATTCTATATAAACGTTACTTTTCTTTGTAATTCTACTAATCACTCATCAATAAAAATGCAAAACTGAGCGTGCTTTTTAATTAATTCAGTTATTAGGACATTTACCTTGTGTTTCAAACGTAGAAGTAGACAAAACGGATTCCGCTCGATCGCGCATCCGCAGCGAAGACAAACGGCTATCTGCGCGAAATATCAGCTTTAACTATGTTTCGAGTGCCGCCAAAGGCGACGATATGGACACGCGCGCCGTTAATCCGCGAACATGCGCCGTTATTTCGCGAGAATTTGTCAAACTCTCGCTCGCTCACTCTCGCTCGATCTATCTCTTTCTCTCACTCTTTCTCCCTCGTGCAGGCTCACGACAAGCGGCGTCGCTAATTGGATGCAAGATACGAAACTACGTTTCACTAGGACGAATCCATTAATATCGCCTTCGACAGACGAGCTCGCGCAAACCCGGTGGTCCAACGAGGGAGGATTTCTCGCGTCGTCATTAATCACTGAAACAGGAACGGGGCTCGGGTCGCTTAGAAAGCGTCTGATTTCTCGCAAAAACATCGCCGTGTCGGCGAGAATCTGCCTCTCGCGCGTTTTTCTCAAGTCGCTCGTAAATTAATCCCGCACAACGGAACTTAACAATTCCCAACGAATCCAATATTTAGAGTACGAAATTGTATTGGGTGTACGAGTATAAGCGCGAGCGCGTGTTGCTGTTAGCGCGCGCGAAAATCAACGCTTATGCGCGTATTGAAGTCTCTCAGTCGCGTGACTCGCGCGGACGCGCGCGGCTTGACATCAAGCGATTTCTGCCTGAAATTGCTTCGAATATTAAGACATGAATGTTATCTACTGTTAGCTGTTACTTACAGTATTAGCTCTATTTCACAATGAAATAGAGGATTCAGATGAACACAAATGTCCTGCACCGTTTCGCGATAACTATCGAGATATTAATTAAAGAAGATTTGTAAGTGATAACGCTCGATATAGTGGATGAGCTGTAATGAAGACGTCTGCTGTTGTGTGCTTGTATATGAGGTCAAACCGAACAAAAAAGCCCTCTATCATTTTACAAATGACTACGTAAATTTTTAGTTATTAATTAAAAAAGATTGGGACATATTATCACGCAATATCGTGCAACAATTTTTTTTAATTCATAATTAAAGATCTACGTGATTATTTCCAAAATGGTAGAAGACTTTTTTGTTCAGTTCACATAATGTACAAGCATCCATCGATAGACATCACCATTACAACTCATCTGCCATATCATGCATGATCATTTATATATTTTGTACAATTAATATCTCTATCATTATTGCAATTTTCACAAAACGGTATTGGATTTTTTTGTTCATCTCAATCCATTCTACGTTTTCATGAGACATTGTAAAATCCAAAATAGGACATCCTGTATATATAAAACAGAATATCCGTTTGCCTTGTATATTCCTTGTATATTCCTAAACCCTTTGATCGAACCAAATTTTGCATAATTACTCTCTATTTATTCTGCAGAAAATATCCAGGCCATCATGAAATATTTATAATTGTTAGGCTTGATTTAGAATCACGTTGGTCCTTGCAAACTATGGTTCTATATATTCTTTATTTACTGAATTACAAAACTTGAGAGTCGAGACGTTGACGTTATGACGCCCTTCCGCAACGGTACTTAACTTAACACTACTAGAGAGCCTGTCGAGGAGGAGGACTACCACGACATCTCTCGACTAAACAATATAGCTTATAAATATAGACGACAAAAATCAGAGACATCTCACGCTTATACAATAATAAATATAAATTATATTTATATTATAATTATTTTTAGTGCCAACTATACTTTCTTGATGTTCTAAGAAAAAACAATTTAAACAAAAGAACTATTCAAACGAAAGAATTTAGATTTAGTATTAAATTCCCCAATATCTTTTGATTTCATTCCCTTGATATCTTATGATAATCTGGACAATGGCGACTAGTTTAATATTAGATAAAACGAACATCTTTGTAGATAATTTTATACTATAATACTTATAAATATAATGCATTATATTTTTCATTGTTATTTATAATAACTCTTATAAAAATTAATTTTTAGGATATATATGATTTTCGTACACTACTAAACAGTTTAATTTGTTATGAATTATTTTGAAGTAGCATGTATTAATATATTGATAACATTTTATTACGCATAAACACTAATAATTTACAATATTTTTTTCTGCTACAATGTTTATTTATCTTACTTCTTATAATACAATATACTCATATAATGTATCATCTGTAGGTAAATCTTCTTTCTGTACATAAAGTGGATCGTCGTGCCATCTACTGTATAACGTGAGTAATACAACGATCATTAAACAAAACGATTGGTTTAATTTTCCATCAATATTTTAATTACCAGTAGACTTACAAAAGCAATAAATATGCATTTGTAATTAAAGATAATAATATAATTAACATTTTATTAGAATTAGAACATAATTTTTATGTGGGTGGAGTGGAAAAGGGAAATATACAATTGAAAGATTTAGAGTCATATTGGTCATACAGATGCAAGAAAATAATATAAAATTTCTTTATTCTAGTTTACATCGCTCATATATAATATAAATAGAAGACATTGTTTCTCTTTCTCTATCTTTCTATACATTATTTGACTATCTTTCAGATAAAAGCTCGTACAAAAATTGAATAATCTCTATAAAATCATGTGAACAACCGCGCGGCCATGTAAATAGACATAAACTGTCAACTAACGTGATATCTATCGTATCATATTTTATATCATTATTTTCGTTTGTCCATTAAAGGAGATTCTAAAGTCTCAAATAGCTTCTAACCTACGGTGATTTGGACGGACGTTTTGAAAGGCTCAGTCTTCTATTGGAATATAAGAAACTTATCCTTTTACCGGTTAATTAATTGTACAATATTGACACTTAAGTAGAAAGGCACTACGGTATAGCATTAATGTGAGATTCATATCGATGGAATCACGCGTTACACTCAACGCGGTTTAAAATTGCGACTTCTAAAAGCATTACCGAAGGTGCGCATATGATGTTGAATGTATGTGTATATATATATATATATATATATATATATATATATATATATATATATACATACACACACACATACACACATATACAGGGCTTTTCCTTCTAGTGGAAAGCGTTCCGGAACCTTTTCGTGGAAATAAAATTCTCAAAAAAGATTTGAAAGAAAACTGAGGAAGTTTGTGATATGTATAAAGTTTAAAAACTGTTTTAAGATTGATCTAAGCCTGTAGTGTATGA
>NW_022639699.1:99432-109857 GCF_010583005.1 Odontomachus brunneus
TATATATATATATATATATATATATATATATATATATATATATATATACACATACACACACATATATACACATGTATATATATATTCGTGTCATATATCAAAAGTACGTACAGTGGGTTGCAAAATGATTTAGACACTTCAGAGCGTAATCGATGATCCAATAAGAGAACTTATTTTTGAATAATTTGTTCTCCTACTGGACCATTAGCTACGCTCTAAAATTCATTGAGTCTAAGCCGTTTTGCGACCTACTGTACACGTTCGCAAAGATCTATATCTAAGGAAGATTGCGTATGAAGTATGAGAATCGACGAGAAAGTGTGTTCGTCAACTTCCGTTAAAACCCTTACAACATAGATATCCTAATCGGACTCGTTTTTCGTAATTCTTTGCGAACACGCACATTTTCCTTACGTCGATTTTTGCGACTGAGTGCACGCAGAGATTCTCCCTTACTTTGGCGTCAATTGATGTACTCTCGTATATATCATTCGGATATACGCATCGCTGCTCGCGTGGTTTTGCTTCAAGGCCATAAGAGTTCTATGTTGGGAGACTGCAGCTTTGCGAATATTCTGTACATCGACAAAACGACCAGCCAACAGTATAACTGTAAACACAGACAACATGACAGAGATATAAAGGAATAAAAATATCTGAGATAACGTCGAGGTGTTGCAATATACTCGATACTCTGCACTTACATTGTAAGACATCCAGAGCCAATTGCACAATGTCGCGAATACAGAGTCCAACTGTAAGCAAAACAGTGAATCGGTGATACCGCGCACTAATTGTGAGTGCATATCAGACGATAACAAAGTCACCGCCGAAGTGAGAGAAAAAAGGACTCACGTAAATATAGTATCCGCCCAAAAGCCATAGACCAAAGACGAATTGGAACATGCAAACGATGAACCACGAGACAAGCCAAGGCAACAACCAGCCGCGCACTCCCTCTTTCACTCCGTATACTATCAACATGGCGCATATGATCAGCAGCAACAAGTAGAAGATGAAGAAGCCGCCAATAATTTGCATGGCTGAAAATAAAAAATGTGTCGAGCTTATTTTTACATTCTTGCAGGGCGACAAAGTGAACATAATGATTAAAAATATCGTAATATCGTTGTGTTTATCTTGTCTCGAGATAAACGTAGCAGTATACGATGATATTTTGTAACCGATGAATATGGAAACTTTTCGTACGAATTGTTCATTTTGGAAACGAGGCAAATTTATCATTGAAGATTTTAAGTTGTATGCTATACAATACTATTTTCAGTAACGCATCAAAAGAGTCATTCATACTATACAGTTTGCTAACTACAGTTTGCATACTACAGTTTGTCAAACAAAATTACATTCATTTCAATATTTGAGGGTTTTTGTTAATTTAGAACGAAATTGGGAAAAAAACATATATACATACAATTTTACGAACACGAAGAAACTATTAGTGTTTATTATTTAATGAATTTTTTTATTTGATGATTACTTCATTTATTCATTAGTTTATCTAAAACAAAGATGTGAAAATAATAGGAATAGATATGAAAGTATTTAAATATCTGCATATATATTTTGAGTATTACTATAAATTATAAACTTTCCATCTCGCTGTATTTTGCAAGTAGAATAGTCAATAACTCTGAAATTTGTATACAATGTCTGCATGTTAATAATCCTTTAATATCATGATAGACTTTCATCCAAATTTTACATGCAGTTTAGAAGATATTGAAAGTAGAAATTATCACACAGCACGTTAACTTCATGGAAAACGTGTGAGAAATATCAACTTTAGTAGCAAATATCTCAACTCTCGAACAGTCTTTTTCTAATTGTATGAGTATTTAGATAATGAATATTTCGTTGTAGTGCAAGTTTCATCAAATTCCTTCGTTTCACGATATAACTACCTTAACGTTAAACCAGATGGGTTTATTATTTGCCTCCTACTGATATTAGTGTCTCTTTGAAATTAGATAGATCTCTTTCGTATTGTAGTTCCAAATGAGGAATTCATGTCATACTTACAGCCCCTCACATCAGCCTCGAACAACGGATTGTATATTTGTGTGGAATCGCCACCAGCCATTTGGTAGCATATTAACGTAATTAACACTATACTAATCGCCTGAAAGGAAACGGACATTGATTATTCACTGTTCACGCAGCAGGCTTTATAATTAAGGACGCTTTTTCTTGAATTCTCTTGAACAACTATCTGTTACCTGTGATTTGGGGATACTTGTTGTCAGCCAATTGCGTGATACTCACCACTGTGTAAAACGCAATGGCTCTAGAGCCAGTCTTGATGCTGTTCGACCAGACGCAGGGAGACCAGCAGGACTGCAGGATCGTCATTGTTCGCGCTGAAATCAGAATTCGAATTTGCGTAAAGTGCGCGCGCGCTCGCGTGTAATCACCGACTACGCGATGACGTTATCGAGCGGCGTCGTAAAACCTGGGCGTCAACGCGTGTCAGAGTTACCAACGTAAACACGGTGTAGATGCACGTGTCGGGGACTCGTCGTGGGACTAAGAAAGCCAGAATCGTATTTTCAGAAAGCGGTACTCTACGTTTGAACGATTACGTCAACGTCCAATCCCGCCACTTTCGCGAGCCAATCTCGAAAACGCGGCAAGAGTGCGCCAAAAGTTGACAGCGCTGGGCCGGCTCGTGCTACATGAAGCGAAGTGCTCGGCTCAGACGCGCATATTCCAGCAGCTGTGTGCAAAAAGCAAACGGACGTTACACGACCAAGTCGACAAAGCCCGCACATTTTCGCGAGAAAAACGCATCACACTGTCCGTTTTCGGCGCGATGAACCGACGTTGCGACTCGCGACACGGCTTCCAGCGTTTCCTCCACTGCCATGACACACGATGCGACGCCACAATCGGAGCATTTGGCACGCCACTGGTCGCGGATTTCTATGTTTTCAGAAATAACGCTCCTCCCGCGGCCGTACTTACTATTTCTGTGGGAAGAATGCTTTTAATCGACACTTTTTCGTAGACACGCTTCACCGCCACGGTCGCCAAGATTCGAGTGCTCGAATCGCTTCGGGATTACACTGGAACTGGCAAAGAGTGCCATGCACGCGTCGGTGGACTTACAGTTAATGGCGTCGTGTCATCACCGAAGGTCCCCTCCACTTCGTCAGCAGGTCACCGGCTGCTCCCTTTTTCCTCAAGGCCTGCAACTACGTCCACCTGCCGATACGTCGAACTGCAGCTAGTTAGGGGTACTGTGTGTAACACTTATAAATTATAAACAGTGCCTAAGTACAAGCAGTACGACTCAGAGCTGCAATATTTAGTGGCTTCAACTGTTCAAGGCGCATTTCAAGTGCCTACTGAGGTCTATTAGTCTACTAGCAATCACTAATTAAGGCGTCATATATTTTTCGATCATTACAATTCGTTTTGTGCGTCATAGCGTTAATAGAAAAAGTCCTAAGGAAACGATTAGTAGTGAAGTAGTGTTGAAGGCTATTAGATAAAGAATTGAAAGAAACATTGTACCAGTTAGAATTTAAAGCGCAGGTGTAAGTCCGTGATAAAGAGTAGTATATATAAAGAGATTGCTTATGAAAACAAACGTGTCGATCCCGCTCCAGAGATTTTCTTCAATGTAAACATGTATAAAACAACCAATACGATAGTAAAAAAGGAACACATAACCACTATCTCGATATCTTGCAAGTTAGATTACACAACAGAAGATCTTATCAATAAATTAGACGCGAATAGTCCGAATAATGAGAGGTTATTGCAGTTTATAGAATTCAAAAATTTCGTCAGATTTTTTAACTTTCTTGCCTCTTTTGCAAAGAATTCTATAGCATTTGGCCAAGTGTTTAATTTAAAAAAATAAGTGTTTAAAGTAATAGAAAGAAATAAAAGAAAATTGAGACAATATAAACGAAAAAGAGCAACACGTACCATTAAAATCCGAGTCTACCACACATAACAACAAACACGAAGAGAGATGTAAAGACGCGAACAGCACGGCAGGCCGCAAGGAACAGAGCCTTCGTGTATCGAACAATAAGGAACTACGCCACTAAGCGGAATATAAAAAACAGCAAAAACTCAGTACACACACATACACAAGGTCTATTCTCAATTTTGTCAAGTAGAAACCGTGCGCGGCGATACGCAGGGCGAGAAAGAAATAATGACGCTACTCAAACTCTCTGATTATTTATTGGATTTATTAGATCAATGTCACTTTGCAAATTGAAATCATAGATTTTGTCTTTTGATATGCATCATTTTCAGTATAATTCGCCTTCTATGTAAAAGAATTCCACAAACTCAACGCTGTGCCAATTAAATTCTCGATGTTTTGTTACTCCGACGGTTGCAATGACAGTTTTTATTATTCAAATTACTAATTATATATTAATCTATCGGTAGTCTTCTTTTCTTGACTTTTACTGGTCGAATTTTACTCCTTGATGGAGCATTTGATAGTATTTTTCCAAAACGCATAAATCTCAAGGAATTACCTGTCAATAGTAGATAATTTAAAAATTACTTTGATAAAAATGAAAGTATATAAATACGTAGACAAGACGGTAATGATTTTATTTTAAATATATCTAAATAGAAGATAAAGTTAAATGGCAATTTATCTCGATAATTGCCAGATAATAATGTTTTCATCTTTTATATAAAAACAGTTATGGAAAAATGTGGTAAATTATAAAAGGAATATAAAAATATATGTTTATATACTTTTATTTATGAGATTTTATTGCGCAAAACAACAAGTTTTTCAAATGTGCTACTCGATAAACAAATTCTGCGAAAAATATAAATTTGTTGTTACTTTGCCCTGATTATAGACGAATCCAAATGCAATTTCGGTCTCAAAGAAGTCTGATACAATCAGTAACGTAAATGTCTATTACATAAAAGCAAACATTTCAATATTTTACAAATTTGCAGCAATGTAGAGCAGATCTGAACATCGTTTTAGATAATTTGTAAAGATGACGCTTTTTTTCTTCTAAAATGCAGATGAAGATAATTTATATTTTTATCTAGAATAAGATAAGGTGACGCTAAAACTTCATCTGGGTGATCAGCTGTAAATTTTACCGGGATAAGAGCAAGCACTGTCTGTCAAACAATATTCGACAAAAGTAATACAATGTCTACTTTGCATGAGGAGCTCTACAGATTGAATATTCGTTTAAATGTCAGTTTGAACAAGCAGGTGCGACGAACTCGTCGAAATAAATTTATTGAAGTCAATATGTGTGCATGTGGCGCGCGATTTATTATCTATTAATATACCATGGTGCAAGGACAAGCTAGATAGAAATAGAAGTGGCCGCACTTAGATCTCCTATTAAGTCGCGCGTTTGAAGGGTACGCAGAAGCGGCGTTACTTTGTAATTTGCGGAGTGGCTCTGAGAAAAATCGCGAGACATCCGTACGATTCTCGCACGGTAATTTCCGCGCGACGAGAGAAACGTCTTCTTCGCCGGCGAGCACGGATGAAAATAGGAACCACGAGGAGTCAACTGTGTATTCTTCATTATATCTGAAAATAGACTAGGGAGAAAAGATCTGTGATCTTCGTCAACGCGGATAGTCTGGAAATAAAGTCCTTCGCTGCGACACGCGCGTGTCACCGCGCCGGTGATTAACCCGCGGAAAATGTAGTTCAACGGTTTCGGATTACCCGCCCGCGGTTTCCGCAGCGGGAGCGCCATTTTGGTACCGCAAAGGGAAACACCGTCCAGGTCTGAGACCTGGACAAGATCCGCCGGTGATAATTCGCGCCGCAGATAAAAACGCGACTGGGTCAATGTTTGCGTATCCACCCATTGCAAAAAGACCACTTTGTGCAGGCTTCGCGCTCCCACGAAACACCATGTAGAATACATTCGCCTCGTGGCGAGTCAGGAGTGACTCGAGAGGAAAAATGGTCGTTGTCGAGGAGCTGCGGAGATCAGCGGAAGGGACACTCCGAACTGACTGACCGACTCGTTCGGAAGACGCCTTTGTAATCCGCGCACGCGGCGATCAGAATGGTTTGTTGATTGGCCATCATTGTCGGCCGGCCGTGAGGAATTTCACGGGGCTCTACGAAATGATAAAACCCATTCACTCTAGGGAGGACAGTGCCTACACGCGTCTATAAATCCTCACAGTCATTGGACGCAACAACGAACGGCGTAATGGAACCGGACGTTCCGCGGGACAGCCGCGCTCCGAGACGCCGTAGATCATCGACAGACGGGATTAACGTCATCGGGATTAGTAATATTATAAAGCGCGGGGTATTTTCAGCTAGAGGAGCGACACGAAACGAACTGTAGAAAGAGGAAATGGAAAGGAAATGTTCCGAATAATCGCGCCGGTAAAATTATCATCGAACGCCATTAACCCTCCAACGAGCGCATGAAAATTTGAAACGCGAAGAGCTGCATGGCGCGTAAATTACACCGCAAATTATTTACGTTACAAATATTTAACAAATTTATATTTTTAATTTATCACTTAATATTATTTATTGTTGCACATACCCTGGGTCGCAATTTTAGCCCTATTTTTTTACTGAACTTTCTGAATATCTGCATTTTCTGAAAGATCGATGTACCCGAGTCGAAATTTTGATTCTATGTTAAACCTTGACGGACAAACGTTAAGCCTGTATAGACAAGTGATTTACGATTTGCATGTGAATGTTGGACTTTTAACAAGCGCGAATATTAAATTTATTGTTCGACACGCGAAGAGAGATTACTGATAAATTCCCACGGATTGTTCTCTCTTCGAGAACAAGCGAGCAAACAGTCGAGACAGCGATATTTTTTATGCACGTGCTGCGCAGACATGAGGAGTAACTCGTTTCGCAGTTGACACACACAGTACCGAGAAGCACTCGTTGCTGCAAGCGTATCTAATATCAAAGGCGTCTTCAAGAGATATCATGTCCATCGGTGATCTTGCGTGGTTGTGGGGCAGATGACGATGATAATGACGTCATGTAGCAAGACGCTCGTCCAACGACTTCCAGCATGTGCCGCGCTACATTTAACAAAACAGCGCTATAAAGGAAGATGAATGTCAAAACTGCTGAGATGTAATTATATGCAAGACTTTACGTAAGAAGGAGCAAGCTTTTTGTGAGGAAGTGAATCCGCGCGCGCGGATACATTTTATATGTGAGAATGAGAGAGTGAGCTGTGGAGTAAAAAAATGTCTGCCTAAAATTATAATATATTAATTTCGTGATACAAAGTTTTATCGTGTTCTCTCCTTCAAATGAGAATATTTTGTCATAAATTTATAAATTTATTCAAAATAAAATCTCTTAAAACTGTTTCTATAATATATATTTCTATATAAAACAAAATAGAGAGTTTTAAACTTACTTCCATTATTTTTTTAGAAAATTTACAGTACATGTAACGTAAACTATAGATTAGTAGTAGAGCTACAACTGGCTTATCGAATAACTACTTTGGTATAAAAACCTCGAAAAAGAGGTATATTATTAACAGTACCATCAGCACGCTTAGGGCACCATATTAGCAAAATGCCATGCTATTATTTAACTTTGCTTAACTCGGATGGATGCGCAGAGATCTTTCTCAGAGATGTGAATCACCTCAACTGCACGCCATACCTAAAGTCCTAAAGTGTCGTTTTACTTGGCACTTCCGGAGTTTTGAGCCGACCATTGTTCCCTTGTATAAAACCCCCTCGAACGCAATTCGGCTTTCGCCAAACATTCGCATACCAATTGCACGCATAAGTTCAAACTCTCCGGTCGATCCTGCCACAATCGGCAGCGCCGAACTCGGAGGAGGAGACGCGTGCCGTAGTTTCCCGCGACGCTTGGCTAGTCTTGAGAAGCTATAAATAAAATATGTAAGTGTCTACGCGCTCATAGGTACACGCGTCCCTCCGTGTCTTCCATTCTTCCGTACCCGCTTTCTACGACCATTCGTTGCCATATCGGTTCTCTGCCGGCGGCGTTGGGCTTCCTGACTGCCGTGGAACGCCGTAAACTGCTTCTCGATTTAGGTGCCGGGGAGCGCGATGCCGCGTGAACGCGAACGCGACACTGTCAACGTTGCCGTACTGTCAAGAGGAACTTGAACGACCTCTCAATGGTCGCAGCTGAAGACAGCAACACACCGAGTGGCAACGCTGCAGAGTCCTCGACCAATACCCGGCACGTGGCTCTTCTCATACCTCGGTCAAATTGAGCAGATCGGAGTAATCAGTAAGCCGTCGCGCTGCCTCCGCGCCAGCGAACGCCGGACGATTTCGAGCACAACGCGTGTATGTATCGCGTCGATTCGAGTCTTGTTATTCACCGCAAACCGTACGTAGTTTCTAATCGACATCCAACTTCCTCCGAAAATTCCCGCACTTAGTCGCAAATTGTGAAAAGTGCATCATAAACATGTCGATAAGGCACAACAATATGGCTCATATTAATTGTCGTTACTTGAAACTTGTTCCACGTGAGATACTCAGATCTGAATTTAGAGTTAGATTCGAGTGTTCCTACTTGAATCACATAATATATGCGAGACATATTGAATACAAAGTATATAGGCGTTTTTTATTTGCTGGTTATGAATATAAAGTCAAATGTGTAAAATTATTTGTATAAATAATAAAATGTTTAAACAAAATGTAAAACTTGAGAAAAAATTATTTATACAAATAATTCCTCAGTGTGGCTGAGATTCAAACCATTTTTGACTAATTCAGCACAGATTTCAAATATTTCGGTTGGAATCTCGGCTAAAGAAATTTAGAATGGTTTGCTTCTCAGCTATGCTGATTTTGTTAAAATTTTAATTAAAATTGCCGGATTTCTCTTGCGCGATTTAGCCGAGATTTTAACCATTTTTTACTCATTTTGCATAAATTTAAAATATTTCGGTTGGAATCTCGGCTAAAGAAATTTAGAATGGTTTGCTTCTCAGCTATGCTGATTTTGTTAAAATTTTAATTAAAATTGCCGGATTTCTCTTGCGCGATTTAGCCGAGATTTTAACCATTTTTTACTCATTTTGCATAAATTTAAAATATTTCGGTTGGAATCTCGGCTAAAGAAATTTAGAATGGTTTGCTTCTCAGCTATGCTGATTTTGTTAAAATTTTAATTAAAATTGCCGGATTTCTCTTGCGCGATTTAGCCGAGATTTTAACCATTTTTTACTCATTTTGCATAAATTTAAAATATTTCGGTTGGAATCTCGGCTAAAGAAATTTAGAATGGTTTGCTTCTCAGCTATGCTGATTTTGTTAAAATTTTAATTAAAATTGCCGGATTTCTCTTGCGCGATTTAGCCGAGATTTTAACCATTTTTTACTCATTTTGCATAAATTTAAAATATTTCGGTTGGAATCTCGGCTAAAGAAATTTAGAATAGTTCCTGTCTCAGCTATGTTGATTTTGTTAAAATTATTTAACCATATCTTGTATTCTCAATGTTATTTCTTATGCATTTTTGTTATGCTTGTTGATGATAGAAGTGAAAACATTAGAAAGCTATAAATTGCCCATAAAACTCCAAGTAGGCCAAAATAAAAAATATAACCTAAATATTTCTTGTACTTCTACATTTGTGCCAAATTGAAAAGAAATCGGAATGTGCCTTTTGGTTTAGTTTACTTGTAAGAAACTCATCTAACGCATCTAACTTTAAATTCAAATCTGAAAATTTCATTTGAGACAAGTTTCAAGTAACAACTATTGATGCAGACTATAATGTCGCATACCTATGTCATATGTTTTAACTAAAAACTTCCAAATTAACTCTGAATACAAATCTAAGTATCTCACGTGAAAACAAGTTTCAAGTAACGACTATTAATGACCTTAAATTCAAATCTGAGTATCTCAGCTGAAGTAAGTGTCGAGTAAAAATTATTACGGGTCTATGAATATTGCGAGAAACACTTTGCTGCTTTATCAACAGCAATTAGCAGTAAATATAAAGTAACAGAATTTAAACGCTAAATTATGAGTAGAACAAGGACCACGTAGATATACAACTGCTGATGTTGGTTGAACTTTAGGCCTCATCGTGGATCTGTCGTGAGAACACGTTGCTCACAACAGACTCTAAGTGATTATCTTCGCGATAAACTGTTATCGCACGGCACGTTGTCGCGGCTGTTTAATCTTGCAATCAGCTGGTCCCCGAGACGGAAAGTATTTCGGCGACGAGACTTTATCTGACTGCAGGAATGCGCGATTTTATTTGACTACTGAACATCTCGAATTTCGGAGCCGCCAAATATTCGAGCTTGACGTACGAAGAACTAAAGTCATTCGAGTTGAACGAAGTGAGTATCAGCGTCGGAGAGAGAGAGAGAGAGAGAGAGAGAGAGAGAGAGAGAGAGAGAGAGAGAGAGAGAGAGAGA
>NW_022639699.1:110028-131134 GCF_010583005.1 Odontomachus brunneus
GAGAGAGAGAGAGAGAGAGAGAGAGAGAGAGAGAGAGGACAGAGAGGCCGAGATAGAGCGCATTTATGATAACTCCGACGTAATTCAACAATAAATCATGTCGAACAATCGTGCCTTGATCTGGAGAGGTTCGCCAATTGTGCGGAAATGTTGAGTGCGATAATGCGAATATTAACTCATGTGCAGAACAAAACAGCGAGGATGAAGCTTCTCTCATCTCTTTGAGATATTCTCGAACACGAACTCACGGTTATCGTGAATTATCTGCATGTGGAAACTCGACTCTTCGCACGTTTAGCCGACGACAGTACGACGGCGAATAGATATGCAATCCAAGTCGAAGAAGTGATAACAGGATAAGACTCCTATCTAGAGATTGCAATTTTGTTCGCGGATGTAGCGCTAAAAAAATTAGTTTTTATTTTTTTTCTAAGGATACATTTGCACTCACGAAATAAAGCAAAAATTTGTTACTTATAGGAGAAAATAAACATCTCTGAACTTTACAAAGAATTTTTGGAGAAGAATCAAATGAAATTATACTTAAAATGTAGGTTTTCTATAAAATAAATAGATGTCACCTCTCAGGTGCAACGCGACTATTCGTGTTCCAAATAGACACGCGACTAACGGAAGATTAAAATATAAATTCTCTCTTCTAAATTTATCACTGCCCCCTGCACTGTCACTTTGACTTCTATCATTATCAATTACTGCGCATGCATATTAGCCTCAGCAGTAGCTCTTAATTATGATAACTTGAAGCTACGTTGCAACTATGTTCGACAAAAAGTACGTAAACCATTTTTCAATTGAGTATATAAGAAATACGAGAGGAGTAGCGTGATGGTATTTGTTTGACGTCACGTTTTGATGATTGTCTCTATGTTATCGACATGTTTACTCATCCACTTTGCATTTTCTTGAAAAGATTCGCATCTGTGCAACGTGCTGTTCGATTAAAATTAATCGGTTGCGATTAACGCAATGAATCAGTAGTCACCGTTGAAAGGGAGCACAGGTGTGTTGATGCCAGAAGGCTGGAATGCCTCGCATATTCTGAATACCGATCACGTGTTTCACGATCACGTGGAAGTCACTTTACCTCGAAAGCTAATAGTGGCGGCTGTTTCAGTTACGTGACTAATATCTTAATATATTCCGTGAAATATTTAGCTGGAGCAGCGCGAGCGACCACGCGATGCGCCATGCCGTTTGAATCAGAGACTTCTCCCGCCCAAACGAAGTAAGAACCTTGACTAAGGAACCTATAGATGCACAGTCGTGATGGATTTCTCAGTAACGGCGAGAAAACGAAACTTCCACACAGAGTGTGTGAAGTGTTTAAAAAATAGAAAAATTCAAATCAAATTAAAACTAACGGGAACATAACGTTGAAGTGAAAACCGAGAACCTTTTTAATTTTCCCAAAGGATAATAATGCGTCCGAAACATGCATATACTGAACATACTAGTAGCATTGGAGCAATATTGGTTACAAATTGGGCTCCAATATATCCAATATTGGCTCAGTATTGCAAAGTAGACACCTTGCATTTTATGCAATATAGAATTCCGACAGTTAGCAATTTATCTATAACTAATATTGGCTACATATTAGGTTATATTGGTCCAATATACCTACCCCCTCCCCCATACATGCTAATATTAGTAGAATCTATTCACATTTTGTTTATAACCAATATTAACTATATATTGACTATATATTGGCCTAATGTAACCAATTGGGCCATTGTAATGCCAATAAATTGTGCTACTAAGGTACATGCGATTTAACGAATGAAGACTTTCTCGACATTTTACACATCCACCTAAAAATGAAAAAAAATATTTTCTTTCGATTTTAACAACGGAGCTAATATTGCCGTGGTCGGCAAGGAGAATCTCGGTTCGGAGGTGGAATCGTACGGCGCGATCGACGGTGGCCACCTTTCGCCGCGTTGGAGTTAACTCGAACGAAGTATCGGGGCCCCTCCGGTCAGATTAGGCCCCGTCGGGCCCCTCTCGCTCGCGCTGGCGCGCCGTCGGAGCGCCGTTCCTTCGCGCCGGTTCGTGCTGTCGGGTCCACCTTGCCTCGTGCATGCGCGTCATGGTCTCTCGCGTCGAGTCGGGCCCCAGCTTCGTGGTGCCCAGCTGGATCCGGACGGCCATTCGTGGGGCCCGTCGTTAGGTCGCGCTTACGCGAAGCGCACAGACAGCCGCCGAGGAAGCGTCTTGGCGCGGCGCGATCTCGTGCCGCAGCCGTCATCGTGAACCACGACAAGCCGTGCCGTGCCGTGCCGTGCTGTGCTGTGCCGTGCTGAGCCGAGCCGAGCCGAGACGGGACGGGACGATACGAGACGAGACGAGACGGACTCTCTTCGTGCTCTCTGATGTAACCCCCTTCTCCCTGCACCCGCGAAACCGCATCGCGGCCGTCGTGTATCGCCGCGATTACGCACACACTCGTAAGCGTCGCCGTCGTGCGGTCCCAACATTCGCGATCCCGTAGATCGCCCGCGATCGCCTGCGATGCGTCCTCGCGCGCGCGTCGCGAGCCTGCCGCCGCCGGGATCGATTCGCGCCGCTGATCGAGGCCGAGCCCCGATTTCGAGAGTGCGTCTTTTGTGCGCGACGGTGGCCCTCTCGGGGTGAAGGACGTGAGAACCGGTGGAGTCTACCTGCGCGAACCTCCTGGACGACGAGGTCTCCAGAAGGGGCCTCTCGGCTCGGTCTAGCCGACCGGCGACGACGATCGGGAAGATCGTCTCCCACTGTAATCAGCGCGCGAGGATTTTCCCAGGCCGATCGGGTTAATTAAGAATCTCATTTTGGCTTGTCCTCTCGCTCTGAGGGTCGCCGGGTCGTGTCAAATCTCGAAGATGGATGGGGCAGCTTAACCTGTCGATGGCTATTTATCTCTGGATGACCGCTCTTGCAGCTAATTGCGAGAGAAAGACGGACAACAGCGGAGTCGGGGATTTTGAGTGCAGTGGGAAAGTGCAAATCGGTATCGCGGGAAACTGTTGTTTCATATTGAGGGGACTAGAACCGATTACTGCAGCACACGCATCATCAACGTATAGATCATAATTCACTCCGTAGTATCGCGCTTCTCTCTCTTTCTCTCTTTCTCCCCCTTTCTCTCTCTTTTTCTCTCTCTTTTTCTCTCTCTTTCTTTCTCTCTCTCCCTGAGTCCGAGGCACGCGCATAGAGTCGTTGCGAATCAAGTCTCGAATACAATTCAGATCGGACGAAGCGTTATGCGGATTTAACGATCCATCCAGCCGATCGTAAAGCAAAAAATATAGCGTGGCGTTTATTAGGGATCGTAACTCACGAATCCTCGGCGGGTCGACCTGCAATCGCGCGAGACGCGCGCGAGATCAGGTGATAGAAACCGGAAAGAAACGGTCCCCAGAGGCGGAATCGGGAGAGGAAGTGAGATATCTGGATTTGTAGAACGGTCGCGTTGCTGATGTGTGCCACGGATATACGTTGTGCCAGTGCGCTCGCGCTTCAGCAAGATCGGCTCGGCGATTCGACCGCGTCTCCTGCCGCTCGCGGATGTTGATCGGCATCGAAATCGCCGATTTTGCCGTGCGGCCGACGCGAGTGTCGCGACGTGAGCGCGCGTGCATGGGGTGAGAGGAGGTGCGAGTCGACGGAAACGACTGCTGGGCCTCTCCAAGTGCTCTCCAGCCGGTGTGAATACATCTCACCGAGACGGATTTCGGATCATGGATCTCCGCGCTGTCGCCCAGCGAGCGTACTTTCTCAGGTGGAATCGTGCGGAGGGCATCGGCGAAAGTATTTTCGATCGTTTGCAGAAGTAAGTCCCCGCGCTTGTGCGCCACAACGCCGTGTAGAATTTTAGTTTACGATGCTGTGACGTGTGGAAACGATTCAAACGTCACTGAACGGCACAGCTGTAACTTCACAGGTGTCAGAATACACTGAAGAAAAGGTAAAAGTACCAATCCCCGGACGCATATCTAATCCTGGATATTTTTATTATTTTGGTTTTTAAATACGAATATTTAAACTTTTAAAATTATATATGCATAAATACGCACATATATACACACATATTAAATATGTACATATATTTTATATTAAAAATTAGAGACCAAAATAATAAAAATGTCCAAAATTATATACGCGCGCGCGTGTCCGGTATTTTTACCTAATTAGTAATTTTACCTTTTAACTAACAATTACATTTAGTTGAGCATTTCAGCAATATTTGGTAATTAGTATCAAACATAGTAATGAATATCAATCATCTTGGACAATAATTACAAAATAATTTCTTAAAACAAATTCTTCATTTAGCGAAGGATTTAGGTTTATGGTTAGTATTACTATGTTTTTACTTGTGTCAAGTTTGTGTATTACTGAGGAAGCAAAACAGACATATAGCAACGATGAAACTCGCAATTATCAAACATTTAGTTGATCCCATTTTAACGAAATTACGGTCCGGTGTACCAAATTTTCATTTCGACAAACAAAATCCTTTTTCCAAAGTACAACATTGAAAAACGTGCGCAACATTGTACGTTGACTTACATCTGCGTGAAGCTTAAGAACCCACGATTTCGCAACTGGTAACAGTGCAACAATTGCAGCCGTCGGGCTCCGCCAAAAATTCACTCATTCTCGCAGACATCCGCGAGTCTCTTGCACTTGCAACGCAACGCGCGCTTTCTTGGCCCTGAAGTCGAACGCAAGGCGGCGCGGCGCGGCGCGGCGCGACGTTCGCCAGCGCGTCCTTGATTTTCGCTCGATTAGTATCCGCGCGATCGCCGTTATTGAAGGAGGAAAAAGTATCGGGCGTCGTTCCGGTTGGCCGTTTCGGTTCAACGGCCCGCCGCTTGAAACGGCCTGTACCTGTGCGGCAGCACGCGTTGGTTCGCGCGCGAGCGAGCGCACAATACCGATTCTTTGAGCGCTGTGACGGAGGAGCGGAGGAGCGCGGCTTCCGGGATTGCCTGGGATTACCGGTGGTGAACTTTCACCGATCGACAAAAAAGCCAAATGTTTTCCGCTCGAACAACGCCGCGGGACGAGCGAACGTTATATTCATAAATGCCGGCGAGAGACGCTCGCCATTGTGTTTATATCCGCGATCTGCGATTTTTACTCGTTCCTTTTATCTCTGCTCCTCTCTTATGATCAAAATAGGGGAAGAGATATGGTGATCAGCAGCAGTTTTTGGGGTACATTTCTATTTTAAAGTGTCTCTTGTGTCTGTCGAAACTGACACTTGCAGAACTTTGCAAAGATTAGGCAAGATTAGGCAAGATTCTAGGCTGTAAGGATACATAGTTATATGGGAAAAATAAAATGTATCCTGCTCTTAAAACAAACTAATAAGTTGAAGTAACGAAAATCATAGTTATTGGCACTCTTGTAACAATGATTGGCATACTTGTCATATAGTGAGTGATACTCGTTAGAAATATGTTAAATAAAGAAATATATCACAATTTAAAACTAATTAATAACCGCAATATTTAAAACTTCCAAGGACCCTTTGCTAAATGATTTATTAGATAAAAGCACTGTCCACACATATCAGTATATTGGCGGTCTCTGATTGCAACCTAATAAGCTAAGCAACACTGCAACTTTACTTTAATTGTTCTTTAATAGATCATTTTCTCCTTTATTATTAACAATTGCATATTCGATGATAGTAGTTGGTCTGTTTTTCGCTTAAATGCCGATATGCTAATCACCGTATCCTTATCAATCATGTACCTCTTCCTTTACAATGTGAAGGAAAGTTTTATATGGTACGATCTTTGTTAACGCATAATTGCGATATACTCGTAGAAAATTGTCGTCTTTCTAATCTACTCCACTCGCCGTTATTTTCATATCATTTTGACAGACTAGTATGTGGGTCGTCGAATTGATCTAAATTGGCTCTCGCGCGCCACGTCAAATTTGTTTTCTCAAATTAGTTCTCAAAGCACACGATGCCGTCGAGCGTGAAGTACGCACCAGTCTTGAGGAATGGAAGGACAAATAAGAAGGAATTCCGGCGGTTTTAGTCGCGCGCTGGTTAGCGCGCAGTTGATTATACAAATGGTCCAAGCCTTATTTTTCTCATCGGGCTTATTGTATCTGTGATTACGTAAGCGTCTAAGGAATTTCGCTCGACAAGCGCGGCAATCAGGTTCATCACCTGATATCCCACAGCTGTATTAAAACAGCTGCGAAAATTCGCCATTCAGATTTTTCCCGTTGCAGTTTTCTCGCGATGTCGAGAAACAGATCCGTATATCAGACTGACCTGTCCAGCCATTGAAAGCCACCCAGTGAATAAACAGTTTGCGGTATTTCTTACAATATTCAAATATATGGCGCACTCTTATGATTTAAGTGAGTAATTAGAGGTAATTCACAGGTTAGATCTTATCATTATAAAATGATAAGATTATAAAATATGAATAAAGTGCGTCGCAAAAGGTTAATCTGGCTTTGCTTATTTAATAAATTATTGGAGTTTGCCTGCTTAAATTGCGAGGTTATTTGCGAGGTCACTCTCTGCTCTAACAATCCCTCTACAGAGGGAAGGTGTTATTATAATTAATTGTGAATATGACAGAATTTAATATGGATCTCTATTAATAATAACAATTTGTAAAAAGAACTGTTATTATTATTAGAAAGAAAGAAAGAGCTTTGTCAAAAGAACGTAGAAAAAGTAGTTTGGTTGAATTGACCAAATTGCCAGTAAAATGAGCGGATCAGAAATTCTCCGGTTGAAATCACCAGAATTCCATGTCAAGTCAACAAGATTTCTGATCAACTCGAGCACAGAATTCTGGTAAATTTAGTCAGAATTTTCCGCTCCGTTCGTATTTCGCAGAAATATATTTAATCCAGACCTTCTTTCCGTGAAGATTCATCGATAAGTCCGACGACACAGAGAAACGCCATACGGGCGCCACGGGTATACTATATATAATTACTTCATATCGAAAGCCATAATCGCGTTGCTGTAAACACGGTGAGATAAAGCCGAAGACGAAACTCAGATTAGATCTCTCGCGGCAATCTCTACCACCCAAGAAATGCACACAGCGGGACGATGCAACTGAAGAGTAAAGGTCCTCGGTTTCGCTCGGCGCGGCTGATTAACACGCGTCTTCCTCTCTCCCGCTCTCTCTGTCTCTCTCTGTCTCTCTCTCTCTCTCTCTCTCTCTCTCTCTCTCTCTCTGTCTCTCTGTCTCTCTATTTCTCTCTATCTATCTCTCTCTGTCTCTCTATTTCTTTCTATTTCTCTCTGTCTCTCTATCTCTCTCTGTCTCTCTCTCTCTGTCTCTCTCTCTCTGTCTCTCTATCTCTCTCTCTTAGATCTTATTGCCGATGAGGCTGTTAATTCCTTTTGCGGCGCGCCCCGCGAATTCCAACGGGCGGCCAAAGAAAATCAATGGCATCCGGTGCGTTTCGTCCGCGGACACGGAGAGGGATGTTCCTGGTCGCGGCCACTGGCTCTCCAAAGGCACGACGTATAAATACCACCTCGTGCAAGCCCGTGCTCCTCCCGTGCTTCCCTCCGCCGTCGTCTCCTCCTGCTCCTTCCCTCCTTGGCCTGCGGAGTCTATTTAGATAATCTTCCGCTTGGCGGGAGCGGCACTCGGTACGGCAAGGGAGCCTCTTCTTCGCGGTGGCTTTCACCAAGGTGGCATCGTGTTCCTCGTTTGTGCATCAGCGATCTTCTCCTCTCTCCCGCCACCATCTCCTCGCCCTCCTGCACCTCCTGCTCCTCCCGTGGTCGCCGTGTAGTTCCCGGTGAAACTTTTTGGCATCCGCCACGCCCGTGCGCGAACGCCCGCCTCGTGACTCGTACAACGACCTTGGAGAGAACACCCTGCGGAGAAAAGCCCCGGAAAGAGCGTACCTGCAAGTACGCCGGAGAGGGCTCGAAGGGAAATCCAGGCAGAATCTTAAGAGGGAATCTCGAGGACGCCCTCGACGACGGTCGTCGAGGAGAAATTCGCACCTTCGGGGAAAGCTCGCGAAAGATTTCGACAAGTACCCACGAGAAATTTCTCCGCGCCATCCTAAGGCGAGCACGCCGAGGACCAGCCTGTATATGTGTGTGTGTGTGTGTGTGTGTGTGTGTATGTGTGTGTGTGTGAGAATCTAACACAGTCTGAACTGAGTAATTTGCGCGGCAACAATCGTTGTCGAACGCGATCTCCAGACGGTGTTGTCAGAAGAGACTCTAAATGTGCAGAAGGATACGCGACGAAGATTACCGTGGCGAGTCACGAGAGGTGTCCGAGAAGCCACAGCTCGTAAGTCGATCCCGGAGCGGTACCGGAAGTTGTCGCAAGGCGGACAACGTGGTGAACCGTGTGCCGGCGCGTGTGGGTGAAAGAGGTGATTAGACTCTCGAGCGGAAGATGCCGCGGTCGGTAGTGTCGGCGGTGGACGATGACGAGATTCGCTGATTGACCGTGGCTTTTATTTTCGGCGGGTACGTACCTGATATGCCGATCATTGCTTGACTCACGGGCGGTTTGTTTGGCGCAAAGTCGATAAGGATATTTGGATACCGTGGCGAGATAAACGGAACACCGGCTATTGCTGCTCGTGGACTACAACCCGATCTTGATTGACGTACAGAAAGTGCACTACCGAGAAGAGGACACTTGAATATTTATCTGTGGGAGATAAAGTTTTAGAAGTCGCTGAAATCAATTTTATTTCACAGAAGCACAAACTCTATTTCACAGAAATCAACTTTATACCCCACAAATAAATTTTCCAGTATTTTTTCCTTCGTTTTATTTGTTTACATATTTGTCTTGCGTTAAATTAACACAAAAATTAGAGTGGATAAATTAAGACATATAAAGTGTGTTAAATTTAACGTAAGATCTTTTACAGTGTGTATTTTAAGATCATTATCAAGAAAAAATTCTTGTTAAAGATTCCTTAAGAATCATTCTTTAAGAACTCCTTTAAAAAAAGAAGGAAAAACTGTGTAAACACTTTTCTTTGCAGCAGAATGATATCATTCTTTGCAGCAAGCGGAACAATTTTTGCAAAACCAGTCGAATCGATATTCGATCGTGACTAACGTCTCAGTGGAATATCTTTTCCTATCTCCTCTGCAATTACACATCAACAAAAGATTCGAAAGATAATCAGATCGGCAAACTTTGTGGTTTTCATTGTGCGAACCGTCGCTGCGCCGATCAATTGCTGCACGCATCTCCGGTTTAATCCAAGGGAAAGCAGCACGGCACGCCGAGATGATGACGTTCCATTCGAAATTGTTAAACAAACACTCGACGAACTGGAAGCTAACTTCCAATTGCGAAACCGCACGGACGTCTTGTTTACACGATAATGAAGCCGTCGTTATCGACTCCGATGTTGCTGGTTTCTACTGCTCGCCGCATTCGTCTCGAAACGAAACGTGCTTTTCTACCATTGTGTTTGCGCCTGCAATCCCCTCCCCCGATTAAAACTAATCGGTAACCTGAAAATTTCATGCAGTTTTAGAATAATTGCTGGACAGTCATGTTAACTTTCGTCTAATAACTGAACAATAAAATTACTTAGAATTCCAATTAAAATGTGTAACTTCTTCTGCAGTTTTTTGCAGTTACTGCGTAGATATACGTAGATGTACAAAATTTGAGCTCATTTGTTGAAAGAAAACAGAGTAAAAAATGGATAAGAAAATATTCAGTTGATTAATAGTCAAGTTTGCTACGCACTCATAAAATGAGCAGGATACTGTAAAAGAATTTTGTCTTTATGCAAATTTCTAATTAAAAAACTGCTCATTATATCATGTACTCATTAGAAAAATGTATTCTCTTTACAAGAATATTATAAAACTATATCGCAGGAAAAGTTGAATCGACTCTAGTAAGCAAACCAAATTTTTGTTTTGATTTAATATTTTTGATTGAAATCCACTATCATCCTAAAGTATTTCGAATAAATATGACGCTTATGACGAACTTATGACAGATTTGCAGATGTATAAACTTATGAAATACTCGAAACGAGTAATATTTACTCGAGTGCAATATGTATTTATCTGTGTGCACGTTGTCGATTATATTCCACATACGGCGTAACTAATCGCCAGAGCGAGTCCGAGAAAGTGACAACTCTTGAGCAATTATCCGGACGCAGTGCTTCATTCGTTGCCTCCGACGCAACTGGCAAGAACGCGGCCGGCTCGCGAAAAATGTTTCGAGACGAGTCATCGAGCGGAGAGCGGCGCGAGCGGAGATATAAATATCGGCCACTCCAATTTTCTTCAGGAGAAACACACAGTTACACACAGTTACTCACCGCGGCGAAAATATCGCGTCGCGCCTCGCGCGATTAATAGCGACTAATTAATGACGTAGTCCGGCGATCCCCGTCGAAAGTGGCGCGGGTGGAAAATAAGTTTCGCGCGTGGCTTTTCAATCGCGTCGACGCGACACCACGGCAATGGGATTATAAGGAGTCCGTGTCCTGCGGCTGGCTGGCCAGTTTCATGCGGCGATTTATAACGAACGATTTGCAGTGACTTATGGGACGACTCTCGATCAACATGCAAATGAGAGAACTGTGCGCCTCACGCGGCCATTTAGACTTAGATCGCGAATTAATTTATTTGTAAGCGCAATGGGCGCGCGCACGCGCGCAGCCGTCGGGAAGGCGATTAAATCGGCTTAAATCGCGCTTGCTTAATTAAGCAAAAAGTAGGCAATACATTAGTAGCTAATTATCGAGCTATTACGCAGAAATCTTAAGGTGGCTGCTTAATTTTTATTTTATAATCTTGAGAGAGAGAGAGAGAGAGAGAGAGAGAGAGAGAGAGAGAGCCGTTGGTTATTTTTGTCCTTTTTTTTTGTTTGTATAATTCCTCTGCAATTAAAGAAAAATTAGAACGCGACACTGTCGAGGACATTTTACATTATAAAGGACGCGCGGAAATAAATGTCCTATATTTAAAAATTTTGAAGTTACAATTTCTCAAGCAACTAATTGTTATGTGACTGATTATATAAACATAATAGAGGCAACCTTTTTCTATGTGTTGAAGCCCACCACGATCATATTAACCGTATATTTTGTTTCTAAATAACTAAAAATAGGAACATGCAGCAACGTAGCCATCTTGCCCTGGTACCAGGTTCAGTTGCCCATTAATGCAGGGTAAAGAAGGCCACATATAAAATATGTATCCTAGTTAGTAGTTCCAGAGTTTCCGCGAGAGGTCTCCACAGTCCTCCTGCCGACCATTAATTATGAGCCAACTTTACTTCGTCGGCCCATATGCTCTATTTCAATCATTTTATGAATGAAAATTGTATTTATTACTGGAAATAATATATCATACACTTGCAAGAAATTTCATTCTAGCTAGTAACACATCGCTTAATTTTATTCAGTTACGATGGAGAATATTGATACAAAATTTTGAAAGGCTCGAAAATTTACTTTGCTATCACTAAATCCGTTTTTCCTATCTCTTAACTATAATATTATTTCGATTTTAGTGAAACTTAAGGAAAAGTATTTATGTCCTAAAAGAATCATTTTGCGATTTTGTATCCACTATTTCTCTCGAAATAAATACTAAAAAAAGCATATGGACAACGCTATCAGACCATATAGCTCCGGTTTTCTTTACATTTGCGGATGTACTTGTACAAATTTATAATCATCGAAAAATGTTACATATTTACATTTTATTTACACTTGTGTCTTGCATCTAAACACCTTCTGGAAACCGAAACTGTTCGATGATAGGTCTTGCTGGAGACTGTTCTCTCTCGCATTGACACAAAAGACGTTTCGCGCGAGCAGATGTTCGCGACAATTAAAAGTGATTGACGCGAATCTGTCCGACGCGCGAATCGCAGATTAACCCGGGGCGAAGTCGAGCAAAGAACGCGTCGGCAGTCACGGCGCTTCTCTATGTGAAAGGTTAACACGCGTCTTGCTATATTTAGAAACGAATCCCAGAGGGAAAAAAATTTCGAAACCCCCCGGTGGGAAGCTGGCGGACTCCCTTTGCGTTTCACGGGATAAAGGAGGTATTACGTTGGCGGATCGTTCGGCATACAGACAGCTAGTGGTAGTCGTAAGACTATTAGTCTGCCTTCGGTGAGTAAGCCCTCCGGTACTCTAATAGGTATTAGCATGGAAACCTATTTACGCGTCGGCTCACAATAGAAACTTACGAGAAACAGACAATTTATGTAAAAATAACTGCAAGCGAGGCATATTTCGAGTCGCACTCGGAGATGTTCCAATCCGAAATTTTTAAACCGTGTCATCTCATAATGACACTTGCAAGTCATCTCGTGGTGACTCGAATAGAAATATTCTACACACTGCGTATATTAGTTAAATGAAATGCTTCAGATGTGAAATTTTACATGGTACATTTATAAATGCCTTTACACTTCCGGTATCTAGAGAATTGGACTTTTTCGATCTGGAGTATTTTTTCTCAGTAAGCGTGAATCGTGATTATTAGTTACTGAAAGAACTAACTAACAGTCACGATGCACGCTTACTGAAAAACGATGCGCCAGATCGAAAAAGTTCAATTCTCTAGATATCGGAAGTGTAAAGGCATTTATGAATTCTAGTGTACAACAGTTTCGTAGTTATTGAGTTGTAGAGAATAATATATGATACTAATCAAAATGTAATATGTGCTGAAAAAAGCTAAATATAATTTAGAAATGATTCTTTTCACATACGATTAGGAATCGAGTTCGAAATTTCATCGTGGTTTCTTTTAACATCTGCAGGAGGAACTTAGCAAAGTTCTTGTATTCTATGTGGGTGTTTCGTTCAGTTTCGAGATGCTGCGCCAATGCAGCGGTGATGTTACGAGCATGGGTTAATTAAATTTGGAACACGACGCTGAGTCGTGGAATTATAAGAGTTCACATTGAATCATGAATATCTTCTTTAATAATACTTGAAGAAAGCAGTTCCTTTTATAAAGCACTGAACGTGCAAATGCTAAAGAGGAAGCGCCACAAAAACTGAAGAAACATCAGAAGCAAAATATGTTGCGATGTCAATAAGATTTATGTTATTAATGCCGCAACAGGAAATATTATATTAAGATTCTTTAGTTATTTCGAGATTTTTAATTGGACATTAATTATCCTGGTAGAAATATATGTAGTTTGCAATTTGCAATATTAAAAAAATATTTATGAAAAATTTTCTTCAAGAAAATGTTAATACTTGTATGGAGAAAATATTAGTTATGGTAATTTATAATATTTATAGTAACTAAATTACTTATATTAAGGATTTGTTTTAAAAAAATATTAACATTTATATGGAGAAAAAGTTACTTCCATATAAGTGTTAATATTTTTTTGAAGCACCTTGTATATTACAAATCACAGATTTATCGCGCTATAACCGCCATTAGTATTAAAATTTCTCAATTAAGTGGCTTGTATAAGAACAACTTACATCTTGATTGGCATATCTCATGTAGTTTTACTCTTCAGTTATTAGACTAACGTTAACATAACCGTCCATAACCGAAAGTAAATGTTCGAAAACTGCATTAAATTTCTAACAGGGTGGCAGATTACATGTTTACGTGTTGAGCAACACTATTTAAATTTTTAATCGTCTGTAATACAAGACACTGGGGATACACGATGGCATTTATTTCATAAATAATATCAGACCTCTTCCATGAAGCACTGCGAATTCAGCGTAAAACCGTCAAAATGCACGCGGGAATGCACTTTTGTGACGCGGGTGCTTATCGTTTCGCAAATAAACCTCCTCACGGCGCGCTCCGCTGTACGCCGCGATGACAAAGCATCGCGAATGTTTATCGGTTATTTGCACCGGGACGAGTTGCCCCCCTCTTGTGCAAATAACGCCCCGTGAAACGGAATGCGGCTGCTTCTCTCCTTATGCGACGCATTTCCTTTTTCGTGACTGTAGTCGAGCCGCAGCCGTCTGAAATGTCTTGAATTTCGCGTCGTTTGCTCCGAAATGATACTTAAGACAAATGTGTGTTCTTCGTCGCAGAAAAAAGAAATTTAGCAGATGTACACGTGGCCAACAGAAACGTGTATCTTGTCGCAAAAGGAAATTAAGAGGAGCGTGTATTGCGCTGCAAATTATAGCGATGTTTCGAGGTATTTCACATCAACATAAATGAGGTTCGTCAAGAGGGAAAAAGTCAGTGACGCAACTCATCGCGAATGAAAGTTGTCAGATGCTGACATGGAATATCTGGACGGAGCACAAGATATTCCTGTAGACGGGGTGTATCCAGCTTTAGGAGTGAGGAGAAATATCCGTCACGACTAAAGTATCCCATTTTTTAACAATATGTCTGATTGTTACGCAAAAATCGTAAAACAAAAAATAAGATACAATTAGAATGGAGAATCCCACGCTACCGCCATCTTGGTTAAGGAAGACCGGGAATATATGGCTTCAGGAGTAAATTGCTTATGTGCTTTTTTTACTATTTATTTTAAGAAGAATAGTGGATACAAAAACGCAAAATGGTTCATTTAAAACATAAATACATTTCCCTGAATTTTATTAAAAGGTAGAAAAAACTGATTTGGTAATAGCAAATTAAATTTTTGAGTCTCAAAATTTTGTATTAATATTCTCCATCTGAATAAAATTAAGCGATACTAGCTAGAATGAAATTGCTTGCAAGTGTATAATACTGTTTCTGATAATAAATGCAATTTTCATTTATAAAATGATAGAAATAGAGCATATGGGCAGACGAGGTGAGGTTGATCCATAATTAAAGGCCGGCAGGAGGGCCGTGGAGATCTTCCACGGAGACTCTGGGACTACTAATTAAGATACATTTTATACGTGACCTTTTTTATTCTATGCTAATGAGCAATTGGACTCAGTACCAAGAACAAAATGGCTACGTTGCATGTTCGTATTTTAGTTATTACAAAACAAAATATACGGTTAATAGGGTCGTGACAGACATTGATACATAGAAGAAGATTCCCTCTATCATGTTTATATAGTCAGCCACAATAATTAATTGCCTCAGAAGTTGTAACTTCGAAATTTTTTAATTTAGGACTTCTAGTTCCGGTCTCCCCCAATCAAATTCGTTACAATTCTCCTGAAGTTCCAACCTCGCGGAAATATGTTGCGTTCAGATATTCCTACGTTCATGGTGCGTTCGATCGAAAGTGATTCTCGCTGCTTCGGCCTGGTGGTTTGAAAGCGATTCAATTGAAGGTCGAATCGCGCGACGGATAAATCGCGACGTGCGCTTTTATAATAGAAGCGTGGTCCAGCTGGTGCTTACGAGAGGTCGCGTTTTTGTCTTGGTGTTCCTCTACGTGCTCCGTGTGCCGGGTAAGTCGCGATTCTCCTTTTCTCTGCGATCTTGATCTTACTTGCCGGAGCAAGAACCCCTTCGATCAAATAGGAACGCGCGAAGATGCATTACTCGCGCGTGTTGCGGTGACTTTGTTTTTCTCACCTTCATGTAGTTCTCTTCGCCCGCTTCTCGCTTATTTCGTCCAGTCGATCGCAGAATACGTAACATTTCGAGCGTTAACTATTGAATCAAAAATAATTTAGAGCTAACATTTGTTTTTACTCTTTTATAAAATATAAAAACATTTTTTATTACATTTTCATATTGTTTATTATATTCTTTAATTAATTATATATAATATGTTGTTGTATTATAATAATATTATATATAATTATTATATAATATATCATGTATATACAATATATATTATAAAATATATATATTATATATATTATATATATTTAATATTATTATTTTATATTTGTACAATATTTTTGTATATTACATTATTATATTATATAATATTTTTTATTGTACTCTCCAAATTTCTGGAGTGAAATTTCACTCAGAAAGTAGTAGAACCATCAAATCACTCGAATTTGAGTGATTCCTCGCTCATGTAGAATGAAGTCTTCACTTTGAAACGCTTAGAAAATATTTTCACTTGAAATTGAAGAGCGAATCTAATATATATTTTATTGCTACAAGAATATATTCATTCTAATTGATTTAAATATTCACTATCATATAGAATTTACCTTAAGCTTGAGTCAAACATTCATTTATACGATTTCGAGTGGTAGTACTTTCATAATCGCGCTTCGAGTGAAAAGCGCCATTTTCCACTCATTTTGCATGAAATTTTATTCCAAAAAATTTGGAGAGAGTAAAATTTTGTATATACATAAATGTTCCGAAAACATAGGATTCTTTATGAAATCGAGACCGGGAAATACGCAAACAGGCATGAATGTTTAAAGTACACATTGTGTGAAAATTAATTGCACGCGACGCGGCAAATGCCGTAAATTGACTCACGACTTATCATGGGACAGTAGGTTCGCAAACACATTGTGTATGGTTGCTCGGAGAGCGTCGCGATATGAATAAACATTCTACGAGACGATATTGGATCGACCTTGATGCAGCCTCAATTATTTGGTAGCGTGTTTATCGATTGGGTGCCTTATCGCACCACGCAGAAGCAGACGAATCGCATTCTATCTTCTATCGCATTGTCTGTCGCGAGCCAACACTACGTCTGCCGTGACAAGTTAATTGGATTTTCGAATTAACTACATTAAATCCTCCTAATCATCCCGTTATAGTACGATATCGTTCTTGAATTCTCATGATAAACGAAGTGAAAATGGACATCTCTTTGAAGCAAGAGACTGTGTACCGAAAAATGTGTGACCTTCGATGTTATCTTTTATGTACGATCTCATTTCACGAAACTTCCACAATCTTTATCAGATTGATAAGCCACGATGGAATTGGAAATTAGAAAGTTGGAGTGTGTAGCAGTTGTCAATGAAATATTCGTTAAGGTAGCTTTATCATGAAACGAGTTTCGTGGCAATTCGATGAGACTTGCTCTACACACATAGTAAAATATTATCTAATTGCTCGTGCAATATATATATATATATATATTTATTTATTTATTTATTTATTTATTTATTTATTTATTTATTTATTTATTCATTTATTTATTCATTTATTTATTTCAATTTTTTTCACTTCAAATTAACAGTGATACTTACATAGTAAAATAAATATACAGAAATTTTGTTTAACAAATAGTAAATTTATTAGTAGCCTCTTTTGACGCGCTATTAAAAATATAGCCTTAAAGAAAAGATTTATAGAGACGAAGTCGTTACAAAACGCAACTTTACTATCTTATAGAGTTGTAATATCGGTTGTAATGTTGGCGCCTGCATTTTTGTCAAAGAAGGAGAGAGCTAATTGGATAGGCAAAGATAAGGATAACCACAGGCGCCAGGAATAATCTTTTACTCGCTAATTCTACATTGCCGGCAAGGCAAACAACATTCCTGTCGGTTCGCGACCGATTTTCACCGACGAAAATACGTTTTCCGTCACATTAGAAAAATGCAAGCAACGCAACGTATAAGCGCTGAACGGCATAACGTCGCCGACAAACACATTTTTCACGTCGCCCAAAGGAGAACAAAAATTGTTCTCCTCTGTCTCTCTCTCCGCTCCTCTCCGACCCTCTCCGCAGATTTCATCTTCTCGCCGCGACGGATCAACCGGCGTCTTGGCGCGAGTTCAACGACTCGCGACGTCGATTCGTCATCGATTACAGATGAAGTGACGCAATGAATACCTATGAGGCTGCTCTGCGCACTTCACTTTACGGTAGCGACGTGTGCGAATAGTAAAAGGCACGCTTTTAATGGACAAGACTGACACGCGGTCTCGCTCGAGAAACAGAATCACAAATGCTCGCCGTTCATCTGTGGATAAGACGTCGCACATATGCGCGTATAACCGTTCCAAATTCTTTTTTTCATACGCGGAGGAAAGAGTTTGGTTGTTTTAACATGAAGTTTGATTATGATGAGCGAACCAACTTGTCTCGGCTGAAAGAAACGGAGAATTTCTGATCCTTAGAATTAAATTTGAGTTATAAGTCATACAGAAATTCTGTGTGTTCGCGTTTATTAATACCAAAATTCACGTTAGCACATTTTTTTCTCCTTGTTAGAAACCTGCTGGGAAGCTTTAAATATCTGTTAAATGTGAACTACTTTCACCTTGATAAATTTATGAGCTTTCACAGTATATCTTACGTTTTTGCTAATTTCTTTTTCTTTTTTAGAAAAGATAGATATGTGTGTGTATATAGTATAGTTCTTTAAAAAGCCGGCTTTTATAAGCCGTTGAAAGAAAAAGGAAAAAAGATTTTCTCGAAAAATTATTGTTTTTGTTATTTAGAGAAAAGATATTTTAAAAGAAAATGTTTTATTTTATTTGAAGAACAAACTATGGTTTCATTTATTTGTGTGGCTTACTTTTTGTTTCTTTTGTATTTAACATCATCATAAATAAAAAGAAACAAGAAACTTTCAAAAAGAAAGAGATTCAGAGATTGTGAAGTAAAAACATGTAAAAGTATTATTAAGAAATAGAAAATAAGAACTCAATAACAATGATATCAATTAAATAATAGGAAAAAGGGCTAATTCGAGTTTAAGCACAGGATTAATAGTGCTATGTACCATATGGGTAAAATCTTCCTTATGTTAGGAAATAGAGCAATGTTTATTGAACATGAATACTCAATATAAATAATCACTCACTGTGAGAGATTATTTATATTGAGTATTCATGTTCAATAAACATTGCTCTATTTCCTAACATAAGGAAGATTTTACCCATATGGTACATAGCACTATTAATCCTGTGCTTAAACTCGAATTAGCCCTTTTTCCTATTATTTAATTAAAAGTATTATCATAGAATCTCAAGTTTTAATAAATACTTTCACAATATAAAACATCTTCTGTAATGATGTAGTGATTACTATATAATCGATATAAAATTATAATACAATAACACAAAAATATATAGAATACATATATAATCTGCTATCAGATTGTGTTTACAAGCTCTGTCGATAGAATAACAGCAGACTGCGGACACAGATAACTACGGATTTGTCGATAGATTATATGTTCAATTTGTCGTTAGACTGTTAACAGATTGCTTATTGGATTCACTTATCTTCAGTTAAATGCACATCACTCTCTTCTTTTCGGAAACAAGCAAATGTTGAAGCAAGTTCTAATTAAACATGCATGAATTTTTCCAAATGAATTTTTTTTTTTTTAGAAAGAAACCGAGAAAAATCACAAGAATAGAAAAAATCAGTTTCTTCATGCCTTTGAAACTACAGTATATAGAGTATGAATGTGTGTGTGTGTGTGTGTGTAAAATATGTATGACACAATATATATATATATATATATATATATATATATATATATATATATATATATATATAACAATATGTACATTATGTGTAACATACACACGCATGCACACATATGTAATACATATATATATTACAAATTTCAATGGAAACTTATGAAACATATATTTTTTTTAATGTAAAAATCTATGCACTTATTCCTTTGGGCAGAAAAGGTCATGCACGCGTTCCTTTGGAGCTGAAAACGTTCATAAGTTAATTCCCAATATTAGTATTACCTCGATAGCTCGTACAATTGACATCAATGAATATCCGTAATATTCTGTGGCAGTTGAGATTTTCCGAATGCGTTTTCAGCATCTCGGGGCGAGAAAACAGCACTTTATAAATAGCGAGCTTAATCCGAGAAAGGGCGTATATGAAACTGTACGACTCTATTTTTTACTTCCTACCTCTCGACACATCCTATATTCATAGAACTAATGCATTATCGCATTATCATTTGTATATGTTCCGCGATATTTTCGTCAACTACAAATCCGCTGTCTTTTACGAAAAACCTGTTTTTACCAGAATAGCAGTTTCTCTTGTACGTCTCTTCTGGAATAATCTCTTCAATCCTTATTACATAATTAATCACACAAAATTACGGCACAAACATATCTCGATTCTAAAGTGCGGATACAAAATTATCTGTTTCCTACGCTCCTCTCTTTATTTATACTTATTTTACTGCGGGCATTCTCGGGTGAGGAAGTTCTCTGTGGGCGCGTTGGTGGTGGGAAGTTAGCCCCGTGCCGGGGGAATCCATTCGGGACGAAAGAGGCCGTTCCGGGCGGAAAGAACCGACGATCGCGCTCCGAATACATCGCTCGAGTGTTAGTGCGATAATGCACGACGGTGACTTCCGGCCGGGTGGCGTCCCGTTCGTTTAACGGTGATAATAAATTTGGCGCGGGTGTTTTATGCAAGGCCGCGCGCTCGCCCGCGAATTCCAGCGAATTTTCATCCATTATACCTGTCAGCCGCGCGCGGCCACGCTTATCTACTTGAACGCGCGTCCATTAAACCGCGATTTCTTTAAGCACTCTGATATAAATCGCAATTAAATCCGCATTCTTACATTTTTCGTCGCGCGTACACGATAAACGCCGTTATTTATTCAAATAACTCTCAGTTAATCCCCTTAACACCGAGCAGACTAAAAAGAAAAGAAAATTCCTACTACGATTTCACCGTAGTAGGAATTCAATGTAATTCTCGAACAGTTACTGAACACTTATGTTGACTTTTGTCTAGCAACTGAATAAACTTACTTAGGATCCTAATTACAAAATTTACCATTTTTCTTGTAGTTCTTGCGTACATGCGCAAAATCTGAACCCTATTGGACGGAATAAACAGGAAATCAATAAAAAATATTGAATTGATTAATAATCAAGTTTGCTGTTCACAAAATTGGCAGATTTGTTCTAGTAGTAGTGGAGACCAGGTCTAGTTGTCATACTTTTTACATATTGATTAAAAAAAAGATATATGCAATATTATATATGTATTAGGACCTTAACTTAGTTTCCGCCCAAAAAATACTGAGAAAAAGCATTTATTGTAAAAAATTTATTTAAATTATTTCAATGAAAGTATTTTCCATCACTTTCTACAACTTTTTGCCATCTTTCTGGCAACTGGGCGATACCATCTCGATAAAACGATGTTTGTTTCGAAGCAATCCATTCGTCCACCCATTCTCGCACTTCTTCAACATTTCGGAAGCGTGTACCACTCAA